>NW_005842095.1:402516-410693 GCF_000455745.1 Alligator sinensis | reverse complement strand
CAGGACAAAAACCACCACATCACATCTCTAAACCATCACGTCAGAAGGTTTCATCTCTTTGGCATCCCTAGATAAAGTAGTAGTGTATGGACGGTCAAAATGTAAATAGTCAACTGTCCAAGGCAGTGTAAAGACCAGGCCCAGGAGGCAAGGCAAAGGCTGGGATCAACTGGCTGGAGTAACTGTATGGTCAGGGACATGGGCCCAAGAGGTAAGTTAGATGAGGCAGACTGATTCAGCCCAGTTGTAAGCCTCCTATGAGACTGACTGTCATTCTGAAGGTAAACGTAAATAATTTGAGGAGCTATTTGAGATATAGTCCATATGATTTTAAATATATATTTTTAAATCTACTAAATTAAACTTATTTACTTGTAACTAGAGTTTTGTTAGATACATTCTTCATACTGGAACTGATGGTATATGGTGGTGGACAAGGGGCGAGTAATTATTTGCGTTGGAGGGCCACTTAGGAAGTTTCGGTGAGCTGGTGTAGGCTGGGTCAGCACTCCTTCCTCCTCACCCCTCCATCCCCATTGACAACAGCTCACCAAAACTCCCTAAGTGGTAAATGACTGGACCAGGCATGTGGGCAGGGTCTCCATGAAGACTAGGGCAGGGTGCATTCCACCAGGCAGATGGGATAGTGCTGCAGGCAGGCATGGAGTTGTGTCCAGGGGTGGGATGGGTGGCCGGGCTTGGGGCCAGGGCCAGGATCACAGGACAGTGATAGTGCTAGGCCAGGGCCAGGGCCAGGGTAAAGCCATGATCCACTCCCAGCATGGCTCTGCACTGTCTGGTTCTGTATTGTCCGAGTAACATAAGCACTCAGCACAATACCTTATGCCAATTGCTGTGGCCATAATTTTGTACATTAAGGTCCAGCTGATTAAAAGTCCACTACCTTCTTTAACCCTTTTTTGTCCTCCACCATGGTTGTATACTTTTCCATGCTATTCCATAAGCATATCTATGGTCACCCTCACTGTAAAAAGGATTATAGATTGGCTTGGGCATTTTATGGTTACCTAGAGTCATTGCTGTCTTTGGAAATTAGTCTCCCATCCACAGCAAGATATAATCCCAAACTGCAGCAGCCTATAATTGCTTTTTGGGGAATTTTTTACTTTGCTAGGACTTACAATATGTTCCCCTTCCTACTCTCCATCTCAAACTATAGGAATGCTATTGCCCACTCAACTCATCTTGATAACATTAGTCAAAACAAGCTCCACAGAAATCTCCCCAGCAAGTACTTGGGCCCCAGCAACAAAGCCCATTACAGTTCTATGTTTAAAAAAAAAAAAGAGATATATAGGGAGTTTTATAAAAATCTCATTTTTTTTGTCTTACTATTGTAAAAATAAAAGAGACTCTTAGCGCGTTTTAAAATCAGCATCCTTGGCTAGCGTGTCATTAAGAGGTGCACACTTGACAACAGCAACAAGATTGATATTGGTAAGAAAATGAAAAAGATGCTCCAGGGAGAATTTGAAATACTTGGATGTGGATGAGGAGCAGTGGAGCAAGACGGCACTTTGGAATCATGAGTTATGAGGAAAACATCTTGAAAAAGAGGCACAGAGCTGACTGAAAGTGCAGACTGAGATGCTTGCAGAAAACAAATGTGAATCAGGTCCAGCCCACTACACTTTTTCCCCACTTACCACCATAGACAATTTATTTTTAAGCCCCAGTTGACCCCAGGTGCAGAGAGCACCACCACCCCTCCTCACATGTTTCATGGGATACCAGTGGTATGCAGAATAATTTTTGCATTTCATGATATATTCATATTACTAATGCAAATGGTTTCATCTGTTCGTGTAGTTTATTTTGTCTGTTTGATTGCCTGCAGATTTGCTTGATTGATCTGTACTCACTGAAATGAAATGCTGCACCACTGATCTGTATTTCTTTAAATACAATCTCTTTTTTCCATTGCATAATGAATTTTATTCTGAGTGTTTGAAATTTCATAGCTGCCTACACACAAAGGTAAACAGTCACACAAGCTCCCTTCCCACCACCTGCTTCCAGCAAGGCAATGTTGCTTTAAATGAAAAACAGAGCACTGAAGTGTTCTTTTAAAGCCTCTCTCAAACAAACACCATCATGCTGGGCTCTAGTTACTGCCCTTACATGTCTCACTTCTCAGAGTCTGCAGACAGGCTATCACTTACAGACAGGCTATCACCTTCCATATCCTCCGTACTGGAAAAGTTTTCCCCTTTAACATCATGCAGCACATGAAAACAAGGAGGGTATGTATAGGTCACCAACAATAAGCTTTGTCATAAGACATCCTGAGCACCCCTTCAAATGCCCCAGAACACAAATAACCTGTATCTACCATTGTGATAGTTAGTTGGTGTTTAGTGCTTTCCCTGCTCTTATCCAGATTAATAGCCTTCTGGAGGGGACTAGAGGTTAGACTGGGCCTCTGAAATGACATTTCAACACCTCCAACATAGTTTCAGCAGAATGTCCCTATTTGAAATTGTGTGGGTTTCTTGATCCTAAACTGAATTCCCACAGAGCAATAACCAAGATTGCTAGCTTCCTCAGTGCACCGACTTCTCAGCTGGTTTACCTGGTTGGAGCTCTGAAGGGTAGACATCAACTCATCTGACAGCCCTTGAAATGTCTTCCAGATTCGAAAGGTTGTTAATCTTTGGTGACAATCTCAGACCTGCATCAGTCCACTCTGGTCTCCTGAGCTCAGAAATGACATTTAATGATGTTCAAATGATCAGTCGGGATGTG
The DNA here is from genome assembly GCF_000455745.1 of Alligator sinensis. NCBI lineage: Eukaryota > Metazoa > Chordata > Crocodylia > Alligatoridae > Alligator > Alligator sinensis. Next base: position 407,927 of record NW_005842095.1, on the reverse strand, counting down.
GTTGCTGACCCTTTTCTGCAGCATTCATTCATCCTCCCAGCATGCTTGTGATGGCCACAACCAAAGGGGTTAATGAGCAATTTATAGCAAAGAAAGATCTGCTTTTTGAAAGTATCTGGTAAAGGCACATAATAAATATTGGCTAGAACAAAGTTTACAAAACTGTTTCCCGTAGACACATCCTGTCTGTCAGAAGCATAATCATAACGTTATATTTAACTGGTTGTACCAATCATATAACTAACATAAATTTCAAAAAGCAGAACTAAAAAATTAAACTGCAAACTTAGCTGATTTAATAAATCTTTGCTTAAAGGTCAGTAAAATTGACAAACCTAACCACAAGGTATAATTAACACATTTTAAAAAGTTCCAGTTAGGTTGAACTTGGGCAGGAAAAAATGATAATCTCAGCCCCCAAAGTAATGTGGTGTAATTTGCTTATTGGGAAACCCAAGTTTAGGCAGTAACCTATTATAATAATTTCTAACACCTTTTAACCCCGCAGGGTAACAGCTGTAGGGTAAGATTGTGAGTGGCTCTAAAGCCAACACATTAGCACAGGATAGGATATAAAGGAACATGCATGTCAGGTGACCAGTAGGAAGGACAGAACAGAATGATCATTGCTGTTCTAAACCCAGGCTCCTGACTCCCAGTGTGAGTGAGGACCAGATCCTGACTGAGGAAGCTTCCCCAGTGCTCCTTCCGACAGCATGGAGCTGGGATGCCTGACCAACTTGACATGTACCTGACACTGAGGGTCTATCGATAAGTTGCTAACCAAGTGGGAACTCTTTGTCAATTTGTCTGTCTGTTTTTATTATCACTGCCAATTTTTAACTTTTATTATGTCGTCTGTTTATTAGCTTAACCTTTTTATTAACTGTTATATGTGCAAACTATACTTTTTGCTGCTTAAACATATTTTTGTTGTTATTTTGCTGTTATAAGTAAAATTCATTTTTACTGTTATAAGTGAAACTTGTCTTTGCTTCACTCCCAACTCCACCTCCTCGATCCCAAACCAAACAGCCCAGTGGCTGATGCAGTTGCAGCACTCAGTCAGCCTGCAACTAAATTGATACACTCACAGTGCCCAGGTGGCCTGTGACATGCTCCTTCAGGAACCATGCCTCACCAGCACTTTTGTTCCATTCTACTATTGCTCAAACAGGACAAACGCAGAAGAAGCATGTGGTTCATTACCAGGAGTCAGTCCACATGGAGGCTTCCACATGAGGGGTACTAGCCTTTCCAAAGAAGTCACAAACAGTCTGGAAGAGAAGAAAGCCAGACAGAAAGTAGCATTGTGAAAGTTTTATTCTCTGCACCCAGAATGGTCTTGTCTGAGCATAAGCCCTCTCCAAAACATGACATTCTCAAAGCAAACAGTGGTTTCTACCAGAAAGCAGCAGTAAGAGCTACCATGATGCCTAGGCCCTGGTGCACTTCAACATGAATTAACTTACCCACTCATGGGAAGCCAGACACAGCAAGCTCTCTTTGCATCTTGGGGGGTGTGTGTGTGTGCATGTGTGTCTGCCCTGACAAAACAGCTCAAACAGGAAGGAAGACAGGGAGTTAGAAGGTCATTCCACCTTCCTCCCTCCCTACTGGGCATACGGCTAGACCTGTCATAGCAAATTCCTTTGGGGAGAGCGGGCCATACTGGAACTACCCTGAATTGGCACCTGTCTGATGCCCTGCTTGTGCTCCCTTTTCCTCACAATTATGCTTCTCTTGGGAGGACACATAATGAAGGCACAAGCACTGAGTTGTGTAAGCACTTTGACAATTCAGTAAACAAGGCTTGGGCTGAGCTTTCATTCCGACTCCAAGGGACAAGACAGGTTGGGTGAGAAATGTGATACAAGCACATTTCAAAAGAGATTCTCAGAGAATTGTCTATCCTCTATTTGACCTGTTATGAAGGCATTCTTTCTTCTTCAGGAAATGGTTTACAAATATAGTTATTTTTCTGCCAAATGGTATTGATAATGTAGAATCATTGCTTGACAATTTGCCATTCTGATACCAAGCAATGGAAAAACTTTTTTTTTACCATTTGTGATTCTTTCCCATTTGTCAGAAAGTACCAAATAGATTTGTCTTCTCATTTGAAAGGCTGCAGCTGCCAATACAAAATAATTAGGTGTGTGAAAAATGAAAGCCTTTTGTAGAATAATTGGTATAGTTTGTTGTCTCTTTTTTGTTTGTTTTACTTATCCTCATTAGATAGAGTATCTTAAACTTTCTTTGCATGCTGCAACATTCTATCAAAAATAAGAGACGTTTTAGTTTAAATGTGGAACACAATGTTAAAAACCATGTTGGGAGTTTTCTTCTGCTGTAACTCAAAGATGGTCAATCTTGTTTTTCTCCTTCCTAGAATCTTAAGATGGAGAGGACACTGAAACAACTACAACATTTTTTTTGCCTTGTGACTGAGCAATTTAGTTCTCCATCTTGTAATATTTAGTCTGTCTTCTTCCTTCGATAGAGTGTTAGGAAGTAGGGTGCAAGAACTAGAGTGCTGGGAGCTCTAAGTAGGTGAAATAAATGGATCTGGAAGTGTTGATCTGTGAAATAATATTTTCTCCAGCCACTAGGAGGAGAGCTTTTTTATCATGATGTGAACGTGTACCTAGGCAAAGGTAATTCTTCCTCAGGTTCCATGTCATAGGACTGTTTGATTTTATAGGATGAATAATTAGAGGTGTACTCTTTCCTACCTTATTAGAAACCAGACGATACGCTGCTATGTCTAATGTGTTCTCATTCTTCCTTGTACTGTGAATCTGATTTGGATCTGATAAAAGAGAGCAATGGTGAACCACAGGGTTCTGAACTGGACACAGTTGAAAAAGATGAAATGCTGTTAGTGTTAGAATCTAAATGCATTGTAAGAGGCAGAAGGAAAGTGGCTGCAAATATGCAAAAAGACCTCCTCTTTTTCTTGAGTGAAAAGTTACAAACAAGATTACCAAAGATTGACTTTTATTCCTTCCACTGTTTGATATTATATATGACCACTTGGAACCTGATGCTGGGGCAGATATTAACATACTCTGCATTTTTTTTTAGGTCTCTTCACTCTGAGGTATTAAAATGACTCTTGGATCTATTGTTTCTGGATGGACTTAGAATCCAGAGTTGCCTGTTCTGTCTCTCCTTATGAGCTTGCTAGCTGGTAAGTGCTAGGAACTGAGCATCACAAGAAAGAATAATATGCTGAGGCATGCCAAGTATCTGGTATGTGCATTTAGTACCAAAATGAATGCTTGACATGAGTTGCATTTTAAAGGTTAGTCTTGTGGCTTTGGGATCAATAATGGATCACAAGCTTGAAACTAAGTCTAAATGATCTAATCTAGAAAATATAATTCACTTTTTAGAAATAAGGGCAGCTTAACCATAATAAATAATAATTCACTTCTAGAAATAATTACCAAGACAAAGTGCACTCTGTCCTTAGAGAATGGACCTATTGATTTTATGCTATGTTAGAGGCAAATACATTATTTGTATATATTTGTTCTCAGAACATTCAGGAATGAAGACAGAAGTGGGGTGGGGATTGAAGGGACCGTCGAGACATTTCTTCTTCTCACGTTCTACCACCAGAACTTCATTTTCTGACATACTCCAGGGGATATTCAAAGATGAGCTAGTTCCTAAGGTTTTAGCAATTCTTGGTGGAGGAAAATAAAGATCAATTCTGAATTAATCTATTTTAAGGTCTCTTTGTAGTCTGTGATACTAACTGAAAGAGTGGAATAAAGCAAGGAAGTCCGTGGGAAAGAAGATTACCTTGTTCTTCCTTCTGATTAAATACAAGTATATATTGTATACCGTCCCTGGCCCCATCCCCGAGCCAGGTTTTGTCTGGAGGATGGGGAAAGGCAGTGAGGCCAGTGAGCAGAGTGGCACATCTAGCCCTGCCCTCTGAAGCAGACAGTACAGCCTAGTCCAGGGCTGCAAAGCATGCTGGGGAACTCTATTTAACGTGGACCAGAAGCAGTCTGGGACAGAAGTTTCATATACTGGTTTTGTAGCAAAACCCCCAGTTTTTTCTATTTTTTTTAATTTTATTTTAAAATGCATTCCTTCCCCTTTTCCCAACCATTTCTGACTTTTTTCTCTCCCTCTCTATTCCCTATAGATAAGTATAAGTGAGCTCAGACTTAGGATAAGCTTTAACATTTTTATTTCGGTAGCAAGTTTTTAGATATCCACTATTTTATATTGTATTATTATTAAGTTTGTATTGATTCTTACTATTGTATATTGTATTATTATTTTTGTATCAATTTTTATTGTTTCATATGGATATTGTATGGTTTAGGCCTGTGTTTGTAAGTGAACCAAAGTCATGTCAAGTTTCCATTTTATATGTCAAGCCTCCATCTTCTGTCCTCTGCCTGGGCATCCCATGTTGCAACTGTATGAGTCACGTACCCCTGCCATGTAAATTGGTTCCCGGATGAATGAGTGTGATTGGGAATGATTGAAATACAATGGTAGCAGGCCTCTACTGAATGGCCTGTAATGACTGGGCCATCACCTTGCATTAATTCATCCAGGAACCACGGACCTCACCCAGGAACAGAGACAAGAACCCAGCATTTGAAAGACAAAAGACCCTGAAGAACCAGCAACTCTCACCATTACAGACACCCAAAACTGCACATCCCTGCATGGAGCACACATGCTCAGTACACCAGGGGCGGACCCTTGTCTGGGCATGCCTCCTGTCACTAGGGTCACACCAGGTCTGCCCCTATAAAAAGGGGCAGTGAAGACAGACCCAGTGGGACGCCCTCTCCATCTGGACCAGCACCATGCCACACCACCTATCCATCCAGAGGCTCTACTGGCGACCCCGCTCTGGACAACACCTACTGGACAACACCCCCTTTCCAGCCTGGATAGGTAGGTATTACCTGCACACCTCCTCCTACAATTTGAACCCTCTTTCTCTCTCTGTCTCTCTCTGTCCTCCTGGGCTTTAGTGGACTTCAGCTCCTGCACAAAGCCTCTCTAACTCCTGCTGCCATTGTGTGTCTGCATGTGTGCCTGTGTATGCACGTGCACGCGCAAGGGAACCAATAAGACATTGTGTCAGCATCTCCCCTGTTCAATAAAACCACTGTTATTTACAACCCTGAGTTGGGTCATGTTTTACTGAATCCTCATCTTATATTCCAGCCTCTCTCTCTCTCAGATCCAGCCCCCACCCCTCTCCACTAGTTTCCCAATCTCCTTTCAATTCCTACTGCCTTTTCCCTGTGACTTTCTGTGGCCTTTCTATGCTTTCCTGCTGCCCTGCTGCCTTTCAGTCTCTCCTGCTGCTTTTCCTGTGATTTTTCTGCTGTCCGTCTCTCTGTTTTCAGGCTTTCCCCACACCT
>NW_005842095.1:400878-402506 GCF_000455745.1 Alligator sinensis | reverse complement strand
CCCCCCCCCCCCACACACACACACAAACACAGCTTCTCAGCTCCTTGTGGATGTCCTGCAATTTTGTCCAGCTCCCAGCACCTACTGCCACTCCCTGCAACTTCTCTAGCTGCCCCAGAGCCATCCTTTGGCTTCCCACATCTAGAGCCCCTCTTTAACACCCACACTTTCCCTTAGTCCCATTTTCCTTCTCCCCACCTACCTTTTCAGCTCCCCCATAGCTCTGGCTCCAGTCCCAGCCTCTGTGCTGGCATCACTCCCCTGATCTGTAGGCTTTGGGCATTGTCCTTTAATCAATTAAGATCAATTAACCTAAAGTTACCCCTGAGCCTCAGTTCTTCAACCCAGGCCCCTCTAGTCTACCAGTTCTAATCCCAGTTCTGGCAACTTTCACTCCCTACAGTTTAACTCTCTCTCTCTCTCTCTCTCACCTGAACCTTCCCCCAAGTATCCCAGGTACCCAAGCACACATACACACTGTACCATCCAAGTTAGGAACTCACCTGTGTGTACATGTAGGTGGGTGGCATGTGTGTAAATTAGTGAATACAGATATATATATATACACACATGTATAGATATCATTGTGTGTGTGTAGGGGGGGGTATATGAATTACTAATCCATGTATATGTATTGGATGTGCAGGTGTTGGTAACTAGTAACTGATTGTCTAAATTTGGTGTGCATAGCATGTATGGGCTTAAAGTGGTGATAAGTGTGCATGAACCTAAGCTAGTTATTTTGAATGTGTGTGTATCTGAGTTGCTAGTGTGTGCGTGTGTAGCATTGTGTGCACGATATACAAATTAGTGATCTGTGTCTAACTTTTGGGGTGTATAGTGTATGTGCTTGAATTGGTGATAGGTATGCATGTGCCTAGGCTGGTTTGGATGTGTATGTGCCTGAGCTGGTAGTGTGCGTGTGTATGCACCTAACTGATTTGTGTGTTTGTATACGTGCAATTGTGTCACACCCTCCTGTCTAACAGCACAATATTGAGATCCTGAGAGTTGGCCTGACCCCACAGGGCAACAGTTTGACCTAAATCAGTTAAGTCTGATACTACATTCAGCAAGGTTTATATTAAACCAGTTTTAGCCATTTTGAAACTGGTTTATGTGCAATGAACTTGTGTTCTGTTGCAAGTTTAAACCAGTTGCTGATCACTTAAACCAGCTTATGTGCAACTTCTTGTGTGAGCTGGGAGTGGTCTGAGGCTTTCGGGGGCACGCGGCGGGCTGTGGCCAGCAGCCCTGGCACGTGGGTCGGGGAACGCAGGACAGCGGACTAGAATTAGGCACGGACGCGTAGCAGTTGATTAAAGATTATTTTACTTACACCGTAGATGGTCGCGGTGCAGGCAGGGAAAAAGCTTCGCTTAAGTTGCAGTTACAAAACTCACTCGAACAAGACCCGTAGAAAACTCGAGCCTCTTGAAATAACCCAGAAAGAGCTCTGGATACACACACACACACGAAGTTTGCTAGGCTCCGTGGAACGAGTGCACAGGGAAGGGTTCGTCGAGGGATTAGGCAGCGACGGGGAGAGGCTAGAGGTTGATCAGGCCCCTGTATCCTTCTTAAGGCACACGCTGGGTTTGTTAGGCTCCGCAGTGCTTAGAGGTCTT
>NW_005842095.1:394185-399966 GCF_000455745.1 Alligator sinensis | reverse complement strand
CTTGGCTCCATCAGGATACGCAGTCGTGACAACTGACGAAGGAGGTTACTCACAGGTTGGTTAACCATTGGGTTAAGCAGAATCCAGAGGACAACGATGTTCTTTCATCCATAAACCTCAAGACAACTATCTATGCTGTGAATGGTCACTAGAACGGTTCCAGGATTTCGTAGATGATGGTGAGGCCATGGTCTTATTCGCTGGAGTGACGTCAGTCCTAGTGCACATGCTCTGGGGTTCCAGGCACAGTACAAGACTCCGATAATCGCTAGCATGAGTTGCTCTGCGCCGGTATGTTCTGGCCGTCCGTCATGCCATGCATGGGCGTTTTGACCGATCAGTCCTGCAAAAAGTGCTGGCAGTGGAATAGGCCAGTGAACGTTAAACGCCACCATGTCGATGTCAGTGACATTTCCTCTACTCCACGAAGCTTGTCTGACCAAGAAGCTTGCTTCTTCCTGGTTTAGCAGGTCGGACCCAAGTTCCATGACCAAACGTCCCAACCACACAGCTAGAGTTTCTTCAGGTTGGATTCTTGATTCTCTGCACAAATCGTGCAGTTCAGTTCTGGTGCGAACATAGTAGGCAGTAGCAACTCGGTTAGTCGTTGTTGTTACAGGCTGAACTGCTGCTGCGGGAGTCACTGCTGCTGTTATTACTTCAGGCAGGAGGGGCGGATGCACTCCTCTGCTTGATTCTCCCTTCCGTAGGCATGAAGGTGTGGTCGTCGGAAGCGACGCTGCGTCGGTGGGCGGGGTCACCGGAAACGACGCTGCGTCGGTGGGCGGAGTCGCTGACCGAACTCTCGCGGGTTCCTCCGAAGCTCCACCCTTCTCTTCCGGTTCTTCCACGCAGTCTCCCTCTTGCTCGGCGCCATCTTGGTGTGGCGTCTCAAGATTTTCTTTCGCAGCAGCTTCTTTGACCGCTTGAACGGCCATACGCAGCTGGGCTCTCAAACTTAAATTCTTCTGCATTAAATCAGTTACTGTATGAAAAGTTGCAGTTAGCATTCCCCACTTGTCATATTTCGGGGCCACCCTCTCATCTGCGGCACGTCCCTCCGCCTCCAGGTCTTCGCGGAGCTCGGATGGAAGCTCATGACCCCTTAATCTAGACACTACCATAAAGGGGGCGAACCGGTCGATCGGCACCGGCTCTTCACTCTCCCGAGCACATCTTAGGCAACGGGCACACTCCTGGGTGAGGGTCGGGTTTACTGTGCCTGCCGGGTTGACTCTGGCGAGGGACACAGTGTCTAGGGGCCTAAACAGGACCCGCTCATTATTCATTATACACCCAAATGCCGCGGGGTGAAGACACACTTCCCTCTCTCTTGGGGCTTCATCTTCGGAAGCTCCCTCTTCTCCCTTCAGCGAAAGGTGTCCGCTGATAAACCTCTCACCCGTTCCGCCCGCCTGGTGGTAAGCGATATGCACCTCCAATTCCATAAAGTTCTCTACTTGGCGTTTTCCACTGCACCAAGGGCAGTTCTTAACTAATTCTAGTTCTATCGTGCTTTCCCCGGATCCCATCCTCGTCGCCATGTGCGGGCCGGGAGCGGTCCGAGGCTTTCGGGGCACACGGCGGGCTGTGGCCAGTAGCCCTGGCACGTGGGTCGGGGAACGCAGGACAGCGGACTAGAATTAGGCACGGACACGTAGCGGTTGATTAAAGATAATTTTACTTACACCGTAGATGGTCGCGGTGCAGGCAGGGAAAAAGCTTCGCTTAAGTTGCAGTTACAAAACTCACTCAAACAAGTCCCGTAGAAAACTCGAGCCTCTTGAAATAACCCGGAAAGAGCTCTGGATACACACACACACATGAAGTTTGCTAGGCTCCGTGGAGCTTGTGAAAGCTCCTCGTGGCAGGAAATAATTCTGCAGTGCCGAAGCACACACAAAATCATACCCTTGGGTCGTGACACTTCTGTCCTTAGCCTAAATGCTAAATTAAAATAATGAAACATGTTTCCTATGCAGAATACATGAAGCCAAATTTCAACTAATATAAACTGGCATAGCACACCTGGCCACCAGTGCAACACTCTAATATACCACTAATTAACAAAAACAAACAAAAATCCTCTAAAATGTGCCCATGTTAGTTTGAAACACACCAGTTACATCATAGTACCAAGTAATCCAAGGAAGATTCTTTGGAAATATATACCAGATATCACTTCAAAAAAATACATTTCCATTACCGTATCTTTATAATATAATGTGTAACTTTTTGATAAATGGGCAGTAAGAAACCATGATTCCCTGATAATTCTTTTTAAAGTGATCATCTAAAGCTAGTCTATCCCGTGATGAGCTTTTACTTTCAGGTGTGGGTGTCATCAGCTGATATTGACAGCAATGACACAGCAGAGGCTGCTGAACTTTGATCATATGAAGTAGGAGAAATTCTAGTCCATTTTTAATTTTCTCTGTGTTGTATTTTAACAGGTGGAGGATGAGATACGCTGTCCAAAAAGGCTGGCCAAATAGTCATTTGCATGATTACACTGAGGACCCATTAAACCTCCAGTGCACAGATTATCAACACTTTCCCCCTTCTTTTTGATTGTGCATATGTATTAGAGTGTACACTTTTGACATGAATCATCACAGGTCTGACAAAAGAAGCCTTGAACAACTGATAGAGAGTAACATCTTTACAGGCCATTGACTAATAATGCACCTTATCTACTAGAACAGAAGTCTCTATGGAGAAGAACAAAAAACTAAGGAATCAATAAGAAAAAAGGAGATATTATAATTCAGAGTTCTTATATTTACATTATGCCTTTAATCCAGCATAACATCAAAGTACTTTAAAAAAAAAAGTCACCTGCACAGAAATCACTACTGACCTACAGTCCCCTCCCACAAGGAATACACTAGCCAAACTATGCAAAACTATTAAACAAAATCTGCTTAGGAGATAAAGTAATAAAACATAGTTCAAACAAACAAAATAATGATTTTTTCAGCTAGGCATAAGATTACATATGAATTTAATGAGACCAGCATGGTTAAACTCAATTCTTTTAGAAAACACTATCATGTTATGATGTTTTAATGCATACAGGATAATCTCTTATCAGGCAAGTTCTAGTGCCTAGATTTTTCTATGATTACAGATAATAAGACTGGAACAGTGTTCTAATTTCTTTCCCCATCCCATACATATTGCTAAGGAACAGAGTACATTTTAAACTGTGCAAGAGAGGACAGTTTTAGCGATTTACAACAGAATAGAGGCTTCATCTCCATTTGCTTCACTGCACTTGTAGTGACAAAATGAAAAAAACTGCATGGGAGTTATGTGTGTGGGAAGAAAGGATGGCCTACTGTACCCTAACTTTAGTTGCAGACATATAGGCTGCCTACAGATGTTCAAAGCCCTACTCTAACTCATGGTGTGCCATGAATTAGAGCCCTACCCCCTCAGCCCAACAAATGTTCACTAGGGCTCTGTGAAATTTTGCTGGGTGTTTCCTTTCAACACTGTTTCAACTCGGTTTGAGCTCAAACCAGCAAAATCGAAATGAAATGAAAAGCTTTGAAGCAGCCTAGAAATGAAACAAGGGCAGTCAAAATGTTTCAAAAGTTTTGAAGCTGAGCTTGCCTGCAGGGAAACAGAAACTAAGCAGAGGGAGGGGAAAGAAGGAGGAAGGACTGCTCTGATATTGACATGTGTAGCTGGCCAGTGACTCTTATCCTTCCCTGAGGTCCCTTACAATCCCAGTCCTCTGTGGGAGGGACAGAAAAACAGCATAAAAAGCAGCATTGTTTGAACTGAACTTTCTGCCTTGGTGTCAGTTACTGAGCTGCATCTTCCAGCAGCTCAGCAGCATCAGAGAAAGGTGATTTAATGCCCTGCTATCAGAACTGGAGGGGGCACTCACTGCATCACCAGCCAACAGAGGAAGAACACATCCCTGCTGAGCTCCCATGCAAGGATGAACTTGGAGGTATGAACAGGGACTGTGGGGAAGGTGGAGGCCCCAGGTCCTGGGCATGACCACTAAAACTGCACCCTGCCAAGGTCAGGAGGCCTGGTGGGACTGCCAGCTGTGCAGCAGCCCCAGGAAATGCCAGGACCGAGGCTTTCCCTGGTGAAAGGTAGGTAGGAGGTACCATAACCTCCAGCCACCATGTGTACTCACACAGTCCTGGCTGAGGAAAGCCCAGACCCATCACATCTTTGACAGGCCTGAGGTTTGCTGGTTGCAGTGGAGCTGTAAGGCTCTAGATGATCTCAGCTTAATTGCCTGGGATGCCAGCTTTTGGGTTGAAAAACCCTTCATCAGGCTAAGGAAGCACCTGCAGTTGGTGTGTGCGCTCTTCCTGGATGGAAGGACTAGTAAAGAAGCCAGATGCTGGCATGCAACACAGACAAGAAAACCAGTCAGTGAAAATGGAAATGGAGGCATCAGGGGGTGAGGGACAGGCTGAGGTGGGGGGAAATGGGGAAGTAGCAGGTAAAAATGGAGAGGTACCTGGGGAGTCAGATGTCTGGCAGGTTGTAGTGTGTCATAATTCCAATGTCTATATTGAGTCCATGAGTTTCTGTAACTAGGTTAATAAAGTGCAGTTCATAGGCTACCTGTGAAAAGTGGTTTGTAAATTCCCTTTGAGGATCAGGCCTGAGAGATTGGAGACGAGGTAGTTGGGTGTTCTTGTCTTTGATAGATTTTTGGTGCGAGCTCGTTCTGGTGCGCAGTTGTCGCTTGGTGTCTCCTATGTATTTTCCATCAGGGCACTTGAAACTTGACAGGCTTTGTGGCCTCAGCAGGGTCTATGATCCCTGCTGTTTTCATTCAAATCAGGAAAGAAATGACAAAGTTATAGACGTTTTCATAATTCCCCATTATAGTCTATGGGTGAAACATTGAAATGATTTGACGAAACGGAAATGTGTTGACGTAAAGCAGTTTTGACGAAACGGAACAGTGCTTCAAAATGGAACAAAATGTTGAAACAAAACACTGTCCCTTTGAAATGGCAAAACGGAAGTCAAAACAAAACAGTGCTGTTTCACACAGCCCTAATGTTCACCAACAGAGAGGGCTAGAGCCTGCCTGCACCAGTCCCATAGATGGGGCAAGAGCCTGCTTACACCAGTCCTGGTCAACAAGTGGGGGCTCCGAGGAGGCTGCCAAACCACCCCTCTCCCCAGTCCCTCATCCCCCAGCTCTGGGGCTGGGAGGAGAAGGGGAGGAAGCAGCCAACAGGTTCTGTACTGGCTGCTCCCTTCCCCTCTCTCTCTCCTGCTGACAGCCCTATCCGTGTGTGAAAAACGAACCCTGGAGGGAACATAAATTCCCCAAGGTGCTCTGCTTTAAAGCACATTCATCTGATATTTCATTTTACCAAGGTTAATTTATCATGTGATCGGCCATTTTAAAAGCACTCTGCAGCTGTGCATGTGTGTCTCAAATCATGGTTGTATAGCACTTTCCAGAGCTGAATCACACAAAAAATGCTACTTGTGTAAGCACCCATAGTTATATGGGTAGCTCTTTTTATTCACAAGGAACTGCAATCTTATTTCTAACTGAAAGAGTGGAATAAAGCAAGGAAATCAGTGGGAAGGAAGATGACCTTTTTTCTTCGGATTAAATTCAAATATAAATATATACGTATAGTTTGCAAGAACCATTGGCTGCTTATGCAGGTGCTTGGAGGTAGAAGGCAAGGGGTGGGGGCGTTTGCTTTCATTAAGCAGATTGAACGAACTGTTCAGAAGAAATCAACTTGGCAAATCTATCAGTAACAGAGGATCAAG
>NW_005842095.1:370226-394154 GCF_000455745.1 Alligator sinensis | reverse complement strand
AAGAGTGTGAAGAGTATTGACTGATGAGCTGTAACAAAATAATAGTCATTTTGATGGAACTAGATCAATGAGTCAGTGAGGACTACAAACTAAACCTTTATCAGGAAGGAATATTAGGAAGAAAAAAGGAATGAAACAGGACAACCAGCAAGCTGATTTTGGAGGTGGAATGAAGAGAAATATTGGGTTGTCCAGAAATTATTTAATCTTGACCTCTCTTGAGTATTAAATTGTCAGCTTTCATTCATTTGGTAGTCTCTTTTATAATGTTCGCTGCAGAGAATAAGAATGAATTATTCAATCCTACTGTTGTTCTAATGAAATATGAAAGAGTAATAAACAATGTATGGCCAAACTCTAGCTTTTCAACTTTTTTCCAACTATCATTTAAATATTCTGAGATCTATTTAATCACTTTCCTGTAAGAATGATACTTTTGATCTAATTGCTTCTATACCAATCACAAATTTGCCTTTAATGTCACATCAAGGCAATATTTTTTTTAATTTAAATAAATACACCCCCCCCCCCTTTATTTTCACATAACATTTTTCTAATGCAATTTTTGGGGGGTTACATTCTTCTGATACAAAAGATCATAAGTATCCCATTGAGCACCCATATCATATTCTGATATGGAAATAATTGATCTGAGGCTTCTGAGATTCTTTTTTTTTTCTGATTCTCTGTTTCCATTCTTTTTTGCAGAGTAATGAGAGAGACTAAGGCTACAAACAGACATTGCTATTGTGGCTCTATAAAAATTGTTATGGCAGTACAAAATCCAAGTAAACAGATGGCCATGCACCACAAATGCCCCAAATTGTGAGTGCAACAATTTGTAGTGACAGCTTGCACCACTTTTTTTACCATCAACATCTGCTTGTTTATAGTGTTAGAGCATGGCTGATCCCCCCACCTCGATCATGTCTGTTTGTAACCTACTAATACTAAATATCTAAACAAAAGATGTAATCCAAAGCCAATTAAAAGCAATGAGGATTTTCCATTGATTTTAAAGAGTTGTGGGTCAGGTCTCTAGTGCAGACAGCTGGCCAGCATTTCTTATGAAATGCATCTGAGATCTCATCTGATGCAGTTGTCTGCTCAACTAGCCACATGCAGAATGTTAAGCAAGTACCTACAGATTTGCAGGGTTAGGACTGAAGGGATTTGTTCTCTCTCAGTCAAAAATTGAAACTGGCATTGAAGAAAACAGGAGCTGCACCTTTAAAGGAAAGTGCAGAATTTTGGACACAACAATTTTGAACAATTTCCAATTTGATGTGCTTCACAGCAGTGTAAATCAGGTACAATTTATCTCTAAGGATTTGTAATCAGTTTCCAGGTAAAACTCTCCTACTGGGGTGATAACTAATAAGTAGAAAAAATCCGAGCCTCTATTCTACTCATCACATAAAGGAGAAGACACTAGTGGTACCATTAAAGAAGGAAAGTAGGCCATTAGAGAGAGAACTAAGGAAAGGGAGGAAAATTGTCAGATATTAAGCAAAGAGGAAAGTAGCAACTGGCAACAAGAGTTATAGGTGCACGCACAAGAAAAAGATGGTATAAAAAAGACAAGCTAACCTTGTCTTATACTTAATGTGAAATGTTGTTGTTGGAATGATTGTAAGTACCCCAACAAAGATTTGGGTGCTTCTAAAGAGAAGTAATCAATAGAACTGGCTAAGCTAGACAGCAGATAAAGCAGTCAAAAAATCAGAAATGGCAAATTTAATCAATATACACAACTAACACATTCACTTTGTGTGTGCGCTCTATAATATTTAGTCCTGTCAGTTCATGCTGCTATTATGAAGCTCTTTCCATGGACTTCAATAGAGCTGGATCATATTAATCAGGCTCCCCACTTATAAGGTTATGAAAGATTCAACTGGTTTTATAGCTTCAAGTGGAAAGTTGTTTTTTTTCATGGAAGCAATGTAAATTAATACATCTTGGAAAGTGGAAGTAAAAAGGAGCTGTGCAACAATGTAGGATAAAATGAATAGTGGTACTCATTTTAGAAAAGTGGATGTTTGTGAGTAAAGATCACCACTAAAAAAATATCCTAAAAAACAAAAAAACGCTTTATTAACATCTGTAATGGTCAGTAGTATTAGGTAGCAAGATATCCATATATCTTCACTTTAAAAACTCCTTATACTATAAACATTTTTTTTTCTATTTTAAATACAATTCTCTCTCCTTAAAATCTTGAATATTACTAGAAATGCCAAAGCTGGAGTCTCTGCTGCCAACGCATTTCAGCAGTGACAGCTCCAGCTCTGGGTCTAGCACAGGGCATGGGGTATACAGTGGAGGCAGCAATAGAGCAGGTGGCCAAGGAGCTGGGGTCACCACGGTGGTGACAGGGAAAAGGGCCAGAAGGTGACTGGAACTGTGACAGCCCTTGTTCACTCTCCTGTAGGTGACTGCCATGTCCACTAAGGCCCAAGAGTCCTGGATTCTGTGGCTGGTCTCCCCAGAGTTGCACTTCCCAGCTTCCAGTAGCTCACAGGCAGCCCAGCATGTTAGATATAGCAGCTCCATGAGCTGGATCTGGTCCATGAGCTGCATGTTTGACACTTCTAACTTAAACTGAGTACTGAAGATCTAACTCTGCTCCTACAGAAGTTGGTCAAATGATTATTGTTGACTTCAGTGGGAATATGACTGGGCCTAGAGAAAGAAATACTTGGTTCCTTGAGATATTTGGCCCCAAATAAGAACATTTGTGCACTTCTAATGAGTAAACTAATGAAAACAGGACCAGGTCCTTCTAACAGGGGGCCTACTCGGGGCCGATTTTGCTGTGGCCTGCCCACCTGTTCCTGGGCTAACCGCCTGCCTTCTCAGCTGCTATGCCTTGATGTTAATTGATTAATTAATAGAAGTCAATTAAGTGGGGGGCTGCCCATTAGTGCCCCCTGGCATTGGGGCAGTAATTTGCAGCTCCATTCCTCCCCTACACTGCAGCCCAAGTCTCGCAGATGGCATCTAGGTGTTCTCGTCGTCACCATCTCCCACACTGGGCCCCAGAATCCTCCTGACTGAACCCCAACCTAGAATCCTCTCCTCAGGCAGACTCTTCTGCCGTCATACCGGGCAACATAGCTCCCTGAGCTGCTTCCCCTTCAGGTGTGATCCCCCCACTGGGACCTTCAGCTACTAGCACTGGCCCACCTCCAGGCCAACCCCAGGCCCTCAGCTCTTGGGCATGCCTCATGGTGGGCCCCTGGCCCTTCGACCCTTCTGGTCCTGACCCCAGCATGGGCCAGTCAGGGGAAATTCAGACAGGCCTGAGTCAATGGCCCTTACTCTTCTTCATGGGGCCCACCTTCCCAACCCTTCAAACAAGGGGTAATCATCCCGGTTGTGGAGGCTAGGGGTTAAAGTGCCCCAACCCACCTTTCACCGGGGTGGTAACTGGCCTAGCATTTCCTGGGGACTCCCGCACCACTGGGAGCCCCACCAGGCCGCCCACTTCCAGCAGGGTGCAGTTTTAGGTCGTACCCAGGACCAGGAGCCTCCTTACCATCCCCTACAGCTCCTCCCTTACCTCCAGATGATATCAGCAGCCCTCTGGCCAGGCAATTTTGTTGCCTGCCTCTAGCAGCTGAGCTGCCCAGTTTATATGGGCAACCCCAGATCCCAAAATGGGTGCCCTAATGAGGCACCTGGCAGCTGCCAGCTCCAGGCACTTAAAGTGGCAGGCATAACCAGTGCCCTGCCACAGTCCTATAACATCATACATTTAAAAATGTGTCCTAGAAATTTGCTTCTGCCACTGTGTATTCCACTTAAAGTTGTATTTTGGAGGGACATACTTTTAAAAGAGCCAATTTGTATTCCTGCTATAGCCAATTTTTTTTTTTTTTTTGGTGCTGCTCAGAAAGGTTTGAGTGACAGATTCTTTCTTTCCTTTTTAAGAAAGAGTAATTGGTATAGTCCCGTGTGAATTTGTAGCTGATTGCTTTTAAATTTTTAATGTTACAGAAAGACAGGAAATAATGAAAACATTATCCAAAATTATTGTAATCTTATGATATATCCCATGGGACTTTCTCCACTTAATTAGATGCTGATGGAGATGGTAGCTTGCTTTGTAAAACATGTATTTGAAATAAATCATGTTCCTTTCCTCTTTTTCAATAAAGACATGAGTTATAGTATAGTTTAGGATTCATTCCTTCTGGCAAAACATCTGATGGAATGACTGAAATGTTAGAGATTAGACGCACACAGCTTTTGGGTAGAGGAAACTGCTTGAAGAAAGTGAAAACACTTATGAAGTTTTTCAGAATTATTTATTCAAGCTCCTACTTTGGCTGGACACAGGGTCTAGATTCTCAGCTAGCAGAAAACTGTAGAATCATGGAGTCTAATTAAACAGGGGTGCACTAAGAAACAATTACAATTATATTTTAAAAACTGCCAAAATTGGCCAGGAATTAAAATATGAAAACTGTATAGTTAAACCTAAATCATCCCAAAAACAAGTGTTTTGCTTCATCATCATGGACCAGTCTCTTGTTCTGCATTGGTATACAGATGCCCAGTGAACAGCTGGATAGTTACTAAAATATTTACACTTTCTCTAGATTATCAAATTATATTGCTGGATGTTTTCTGTAGCCTCACATTTGCATACTAATGAATACAATTGATCCCTCCATTTCTGTTATATGTAATCCTATAGACAAACTATCCTGTGATTGTCACAGAAGAGGAGCTGGCTAGCCACAAAATATACAGCTTCTGCAGCCTCAACAATGCACTTACTTTATCAGGTCAGAAGGAAGAAAAGGGGTCGGCTCCTTTTATGGATTCCCTTCCTTTCTCCTATTGGGAATTGTTCAGGGAGCAAGGCTATCACATGATCTGGAGATTAAAAATATGGAACTCATATACTAGTATAGGCTGGGGACTGACTGACTAAGAAGCAGCTCTGCAGAAAATGATCTGGGTGTTACAAAGAAAAAACTGCATATGAGCCAACAGCGTACCTGCATTGCAAAGAAGATTAACAACATACTGGGCTAATTAGTAGAAGTGTTGCCAGCAGATTCAGGGAAGTGATTATTCCCCTCTATTCAGCACTGATGAGGCCACATCTGGAGAACTGTATTCAGTTTTGGGCCATCCACTACAAAAAGAAGATGGACAAATTGAAGAGAGTCCAGTGGAGGGCAATGAAAATGGTAAGAGGGGGTTATGGCAAGAGGGAGCTGGGCCACATGACTTGTGACAAGAGGCTGAGGGAACTGGGCTTAGTCAGTCTAGACTGAAGGGGGGGGGGGGGAAGAAATTTAAAAACACCTTTCACCCCCCTGAAGGGGGGTTCAAAAGAGGATGGAGCTAAACTGTTCTCAGGGTGGCAGATAATAGAACAAGAAGCAATAGTCTCAAGTTGCATCAAGGGGAATTGATGTTAGGAAAAAAAAAAAAAACCTCTCTCAAAAGGAGGGTAGTAAAGCACTGGAACAGGCTATCAGTGAGGGGATGGGATTGTGGAATCTCTATCCTTGGAGGTTTTTAAGACCTGGCTAGACAACGCCTTGACTGGGATGATCTAGTGGGGGATGGTCCTGTTTTGAGCAGAGGGTTGAACTAGATGACCTCCTTAGGTCACTTCCAACCCTAATTTCATATGATTCTCTCTCACCCCTTTGTCTGAAAGCTGCAGGGAAGCCATGGAAGAGTCTGCTGCACTTAGACACTGCTGCAGATTCTTAGAGAGCCGATGCATATTGTTCCATCGATACACCATTCTCGCTAACAGTTCACTCCAGACAATGGCACATTGGTAGAAAAATTTACATCAGGTATCTAAGAATCTGCAGCAATATCTAGGTGCAGCAGAATTTTCCACTGTTTCCCAATAACAGTTTAAAGCATTTAGTATCAGTGAGCTTACAGCTCATTTGGCAAGGAGTGCTTTGGTTATGGCTTGGTCATTCAAGAACTTATGTTAAGTTGTTGGTTGGTTGTCTTGATTTTGAGGACATCAGAAACAGAAGGAGGAGTTAAAACCACTACAAAAAAGAGTGATTAAGCACCAATTTGTTCAGTCAGGGCATTAACAGCTTATATAGACAGATTGTAGATGAGCATCTTTTTCCTCGGGGTTGAATTGCATCTCAAAATACCAAATTGTGGCAGTCTCTTAAAAAATGGACTTACTATATCATAGCTCACTGCAAGTAAACTTGGCCATTGTGTGTTCAGGATTTGGTACGTAAAGGCTATAGCTCATCTGGGAACAGGGACACAACAAGCACAGACAACTTGAAGCTGACATTTAGTTGCATGCAGGGCCAAAGTCTCTTGGTTGGGAATCGAAATCCAACAGTGTAGATGGTTACTTTAATGATCCAGCCAACTATCAGGAGCAAGAAAAGGCCACATGAGCTGGATGAAGGTTCTGCAGCCATTGGACACAAAAATTGGCAACTATTTCACCCAGCATTTTAGAAGTGATCTTGATGGCATGTAAAGAAGGCTACCTTGCTTGGTACAGCATACTAGGAGAGACCCTTTTACCAAGATCTTTATCCCTTATATTAAAGAAGCATGTTAGAAATTCACCAAATGGGCAAGGACTAGGTTTGAATTGCTAGGGAGTTGATGGCAACCCTCCTTAACTAGGTGAAAACAAACAAAGAAAGAATATGATCCAGAGGCATAATGACATGGCTGGGCTCCAAGGACAGTTGCCATATACACAGGTAGTGGCAACTTCCAGTTGCCATTATGCCACTGGTGCAATTGTACAGCTGCAGTGACAATTGTTTTTTCCAAACCCCTTAAGTCCATGTCTGATGCAGCTGCTTTGGCCACCCTGCCCTAGCTATGCCACTGACATGCACCATATGAATTATTGCCATATAATTCCTGGCTGAATTCATTTATAAAAGTTGCAGCCTAATTAAATCATATCCCTCACAAGTCACTGTTCTTCATCTTTGTCTGGAACAAACAATAACAAAAAATATATCTGCATGCAGACATCACTATAATGATTAGAGAACACTGAACCCAATTACAATGAATCTATGATTTCTATTCCAGTGTTTTTCATAGTGTCGCTATACACAGCTGTTTATAAAATAATGAAAGGTATTGTCATAACTGTCTCAAAATTTCTCTGATAAATCTGTATTTCAAAAGCAAATATGTATTTAAATCTGTACACAGAATGGGGATATAATTCCTTTAAAGATTCTCCCTTTCACTGTTATTAAAATATTGTCTCCAAATCTTATTATGACCAAATGCTTCTTTCTGGAGGTCCCTGTTGCTAAGGTCTAAATTCAGGCATGATAAGATGTGGCAAGCATATATAGGGGTGAGAGGTATTTCAAAGTATACAGGGTCAAGTAATTTTCTGTCAAAATAACTAGACTTTATTGACTTGCTAAAGAAGAAATCTATTGCAGAGTCATGATTTCCAGTTTTTAGCTAGACAAGGTTCCTCACCAGGTCTGAGGGGCCACCATAATTAAAAGCAAACAGAGTGATCACAAAAAAAAAAAAAAAAAAAAAAAAATCATGGTTATACCATTTTATTCTTTTCTCCATGCCTCTCTAGGGAGAGTTTTAAAATACCCATACCAGAGATGGTGTCAAGGATCTCACAAAATTAGTTGTGGATCCTGTAGTCTGTCATCAACTAAAAGTGTGTATACATTGGTAAAAGAATTACATGTGAAGGTTAACAAATGTTATTTGTTGTGTCATAGATAAGGTAAATCACTTTCAGATTGGCAAAAGTAACTAAACCTCACAGGCACAGCTTGCCAGCACTGCACCATATCCTCCATCTTCCCTGCAGCTCCAACAGCATGGAGGACAGAGCAGTGGCAGCAGTATTCAGTCATATTCTTTATTTTTCCTGCCATGAATGTCAAGCAACCATTTCTTGTCCCTGCCAACACATCTCCACCACTCCAGCAATAACTACATCCCAAAACAGAACCATCACCATTCCTGGATATTATATCTGCACCTCCAGAAATATAATCTCTCTCATTCAGTGCAGTAAATGCCCTTAGGGAAAACATGTAGGAGAAACTGAACAACAGCACACCAGCATGAATGCACACTGAAAATCTATCAAAGACATAAATACCCAATTGCCTGTGGGTGTACACTTCTCACAAAACAACCGCTCTCTCTCTAATCTTTCAGTTCTAATCTTCAGAGGGAATTTACAAAACACCTTTCATAGACAAGCCTACAAACTTTGTTTCATAAATCCACAGGCTACAAAAAACCATCAACTAAATATAGACTTTGGACTTACGACACAACCTGCCTGCCATCTGATAACCCCAGGTAACCTGTCTGCATTTTATCTGCTACATTCTATAACCAAGTCAACATTCCCCCTTCTTCCCCACCCCATCTGCCTGTCTCATACCTATGGTCTCCATTGCCTCCGAGTCTGACTGCCACACATTTGCATTTTCACAGACTTGTATTTTGCATACTGGCTGCTATTCCACCATAATGCGTAACACTAGCAGGCCTTCCCTATGCCTGAAGAAGGAAGTTTGTGTCTGAAAGCTTGCAAAGAACAACTTTTCCAACTATTTAGTTGGAGTAATAAAAGATATCACCTTTACCCAAAAAAACTGGTCTACCTGTTTCAGTGAAGCCTCATGCACTTGCGTGCACACTCCTGTGCTGCTGCCCTCTGTCTGAGCTGCAGTCACAGTGCTACTGCAAGAAAGGTGGAAAGGGAGAGGGGAACAGGGATGCGAAGTAATACTGGCCAAGGGATACGAGTGATGTAATGCTCAGAGGTGATTAAAATGAATCATTCATGGCACTTACTTCCTGCATAAGTTCCACTGCAATTCAAAGCATTTTTGAGAGGCCCATATTGTCCATTTGAGACTCCAGAAGAATAGGTAGAAAACCGATACCCAGACACATTAACAGTACTGAATTCATCTGGAAATTGGTGGCAGTGATGGTGCCAATCTTTTGCCCAATAGGTTAGTGGTTAGAGCACTTGTCCAGGAAGTTGGGGACCTGGATCTTCATACCTCCCTCACCCTGAATAATCTATATATCTCACTTAGGGGAATGTCCTAACTACCAGGGTATAAAATAAGTTAAATGAAGATATTTGTCACCCCTCCTCTCTATGCCAGGGTACCAGTCCATGACAAGAGATCAAGGAGTCATAATGTCAAAGGAACAGTAAGAAAAAAGCATGACTCCATACCCTGTTATTTAGAGTCCTGCTCTACAGAGGAGAGTCTTGGGTTCCAGTGTCTGCAGTTTACAGGCTTATTTTTGTTTCTCAAACAATGACCATCTAAAATAAAATGCCTAAGTAGCTCTGGGTCTAGGGACCAAAACCCAGGACTCTGTCCCAGAGGAGGGCCATAATCATGAAGATATACTGGCAGACTGACCCTTGTGTGGCAAAAAGGTTGGCAACATCTCCTCCTCCTTGGTAGCTAAACAGGTCAGATTAGCCCTTATGAATTGCTTTGCTTCAGAAACCTAGTATTTGACTAACTCACAAGCGCCACTAGATTTTGCTGAATCAAGTGAATAGAGATGCCTGGTGGAAAATTTGAGTCCGACCCTTAAGCCCTTGAGAGAGACAGAAGTTTAGATTGTATGTTAGCAAGTCTTATTAGCTGCCTCTAAACTTTGCTGGACTCTAAGAATGTTTTTCCTCTCCCCTTTCTTAGTACAGGGTACTTATAGCTGAATTGCTCTTGGGCATTTCCAAAGTTTTCCCACTGGCTCTTTAGGGATCCTAGGTATCTAACCAAGCTATTCCAAATCAGTCCTCTTGAGCAGGCAATAAAAATAATCTGATGGGGCAACACAAGTTGAGATACATACTAAAGCACTTTGAATCCTGAACTTAGTATTTAACAGAAAAAGCTACCAATGTTTTAAATATTACTTCAGTATCACGTTAGAATCATTACAAGAAAAACTAAATATACATCATTGGCAGTACTTTATAAAACTCAACAGGAGACAGAACTCTATCAATGATTCCACTCCCCCTTAATTGAATCCCAATCTTCCCCAGTCGAGCAGTCACCATCACCTCTGTCTTGTCTGGCTTCAGTTTCATTTCGTTCACCCACATCCAATACCCAATTGCAGCTATGAACTTGAAAAGATTGAGACTGAGGCCTGGGTTTGATAAAAGAGGTAGAGCTGGGTTTAGTGGAGGAAGAGTGGTACCTCACTTGAAGTCTCTGCACAGTCTCATGCACAAATTGGGAATACAAATTTAGAAGCAACTTCTCTTAAATATTTGATGTTCCAACCATAGATACTTTCCTTAAAGTTTCCAGAATGCAGAAGATAGAGTGCTCTTAAGAGAAATTACTTCCAACAAAGAAATCTCTAACACCTTTACTTAGATTTAAATATGACATTTTTATTCTGGTAAGTAGGAATAAAAAGCTTTTAGAGCTTAATTTTATGACTCTGAAAACATACTTCTCAATAACTTTGCTTCTAAACAGAATATCCTTACATTTTTAAAGCAAGGACCCCTCCTAAAACATTCATTTTATTTCAAATAACAGACCTTCCAAAATGTTAACAATGCTATTTTTATACACAATATATCATGTTTGTTTGTTTTTTAAACATTCTTGTTGGTTGATTTAATTTTGATCCAATGCTCCTCAGGTTACATTGACACTTATGATAAGATTAACCAGTTAATCGCACCTTAACCAGTCACCTGGCAACACATGCAATCACTTAATGACATGACCAAAAGAGGAATAAACTACAGTTATTCTACACAGTATGTGTAATAGTTGTGTAGCTGCCACTAACTGAACATATCATGCTACTAAATGAACAAATGGCCAGGGGCCCCTATGGCTGGGAGCCTTGTCAGCTGATTGGAGCTCCTAGCTGGATCATGTGTACCCCTGAGCATTGGAGTTCCCAAGCCATGGGAGGGCCCAACACCTCCACAGCTGGGTGATCAGCTGCTGCAATCTTCAAAAGTAAAGTGGGGTCACCCTATGCACCCATCTGGCTGGAGATCACAGCAATTGTAATGTCCCAAACACAGGAGTGCATGAAGCAGCCTGCAGCTGGGAGCCTCATCAGCTAAGCCCGGCAGCCATAGGAGGTTGCTTCATGCTTCTTGCTCTCAAAATTAGACTCCCTTGGCACTGACAACAAGGCATGATGTCATCTGATTAAAAATCCCATGCTGTTTGGAAAACCACAGTAGATCCCATTGTACTTTTACCTGCCTGTGTAGAGGGGCCTTTCAATTTACAATCTGCCTTTTTTAGGAAACCACTACAACTAAGACTTACATACTTCTTTCAAAGTACAGCATAAGAAAGAAAGAAGGAAAGAAGTTATAAAAGACTCTCCTGCTTGGGAGCCAGGAGCAGGGAGGCAAGGAGGGATCTAGGCACACGTGCGTCCCACACACGTGTGCCCCCTTACCGGACCCGAGGCGAAGGTGGACCCAGCAGCAATGGAACCAGCAGTGGGGGCAGCAACAGCTGATCCCCTAAAGGTAAGTGGGGCAGAGGGACCCGGCACAGCTTAGCCGGATCCGGAGGGGAAGCCCCCTGGATCCCTTTTAGCTGAGCTGGTAGGGAGCCGCGCTCCTGAGCTGCGCTGCGCTGTGTGAACAGAGCGTGCAAATAGGTGCGCTCTGTAAGAGCACGCCGGCATTTGTGCTGGCGTTCGCGCCGGAGGGTGGGCAGGAAGGGCCAGGAGGTAGACTCCTGCAAGGGTAGGGAGAAGGCACCACACAAAACTTTAAGTAAACAGCAACTTATACAATGGTGTGGACACTGAGTGCTGCTAGGGCCCCTGCCCGGGGCTTGTCTGAGGCCTCTACCCAGACAGAGCCCATGGGGGGACTGGCATCCACCTGCCCCCCAGCCTGCGGGTGATGCCCAGCAGGGCCGGGAGGGGCAGGGAATGGGGGCCCCCACACCTGTCCTGCAGGCACCTGTCTTAGGGCCCTGGAGGCACAGGTGAGGGTGCTCCAGGAGGAGGTTAGCAAGCTGAGGGGAATCAGGGAGGCAGAGGATGAAATTGATGGTTATTTCTTTTCCCTGCAGGACCATACACACAAGGAAAAAGCACCCCAGGTGGTGCCCTCCACTGCTGAGTGGCAGACAGTGACAACCAGAACCAGGGCTGCTCACAGCAAAGTAGTACTAGTTCCTCCAGTCTGGCTGGATAACAGGTACGAGGCCCTGGCAACACTGCAGGAGAAGGAAGGAGAGGAGGAGACCTCCAGCGAGGAGGCAACTTCATTCACTTCACACTCCGAACAGGCTGAAGGAGCCAAGCAGACCCGGAAGAGGAAGCGTCGAGTGATTGCCATAGGGAACTCCATCCTGAGAGGTACAGAGGGCTCCATCTGTCGCCAGGACCCCTCAACATGCAAGGTGTACTGCCTCCCCGGAGCAAAGATTTGGGATGTGACAGGGATGATCCTGACCATGATCCAGCCCACCGATTACTACCCCATGGTCCTAATCTATGTGGGTACTAATGATGTGGCCAGGAGAAGCCCTGATAACCTGATGACAGACTACCATGCTCTGGGGGGCGTGCTGAAGGAGATAGGAGCACAGGTGGTATTCTCCTCTGTCCTACCGGTGAGCGGACGGAGAAGACGACATGACACCTGCATCAGATAGACCAATTGGCGGCTTCGGGAATGGTGTCTCAAGGCAGGCCTCACCTTCCTAGACAATGACCCACACATTGCTACGAGGGAGGGACAGGACAGGGAGGAAAGGTAAGGGTGTAGCGCTCTATATCAAGGAGGAATACACATCCTCATCTAGTAGCACAAGGTCAGATGAGGGGCACACTGAAGTGCTCTGGGTTAGAATACAAGGGAGTCGAGGGGACAAGGACTTAATGGTGGGGGTCTACTACAGGCCACCCAACCAAGGGGAAGAGCTAGACCGGGAATTCTTAAGTCAGCTCACGGAGGTAGTTAGGTCAAAAGACGTGGTCATCATGGGTAACCTGAACTTTCTAGACATCTGCTGGGAAGAGCAGTCAGCCAGGTCTCATGTAGGTTCCTAGCTGAGATACAGGACCTCCATCTAACTCAGGAGATGCACAGCCCCACCAAGGGAGACGCCTTGTTGGATCTGGTGCTGGCCACAGGCAATGACCTCATGAGGGGGCTGCGGGTGCTTGACCACCTGGGCAACAGCAATCATCACCTACTGGAATTCACCATCCAGCGCAAGGCTGCAAAAGCCTGCAGCAAGGCAGCAGCCCTGGACTTCAGGAGGGCAGATTTCAACGAGGTAAGAAGAATAGCTGGGGAAGTACTTAGGTCCCGGAGAGGAGGGGAGTCGGGTGTCCAAGAAGAGTGGTCGTTCCTTAAGGAGATGATCCTCCATGCCCAAAGGAAGGTAATCCCAACAAGGGTCAAAGGGGGCAAGAGGGCACAAAAGCCCCCATGGCTCACCAAAGGCATACAGGAAGGTCTCCTAGCTAAAAGGGAAGCGTACACCCAATGGAAGGGAGGGGACATCACCAGGGAGGACTATACCTCGGTTGCTCAGGGCTATAGGGGAGCGGTCAGGAAGGCCAAGATGAAAATGGAACTGAGACTAGCTACCCAGATTAAGGACAACAAGAAGTCCTTTTTTAAATACATAGGGGGGCAAAAAGAAGGTACCTGGTATTGTGGGGCCTCTGCAAGACACGCTAGGAAATCTGGTTGTTGCACCAGACAAGGCTAACCTATTTAATGATTTCTTTGCCTCCATTTTCCTCAACAGGGGCCAGATCAGCCCATCTTCCAGGATCCCCTCAGGCCCCAGGGGAGGCACACCCAGGCCTAAGGTCAGTGAGGATCTAGTCAGGGAACTTCTGGAGGGACTGGATGTATTTAAATCAGCTGGTCCTGACGACCTCCACCCCAGAGCGCTGAGGGAATTAGCAGTGGTCATTGCAGAACCCCTGGCATGGCTTTACAAGTACTCGTGGTGCTCTGGTGTGGTGCCAGAGGACTGGAAAAGGGCCAATGTGGTTCCCATTTTCAAAAAAGGGAGGAAAGAGGACCCAGGGAACTATAGGCCAGTTAGTCTTACCTCGATCCTGGGTGAGCTCTTTGAGAGAATTATCCTGGTGCATGTCCACGATGGGCCAACAGGGGAGGTTATGCTTAGGGTCAACCAACATGGGTTCATTAGAGGCAGGTCCTGTCAGACCAACCTGGTGTCCTTCTATGACCAGGTCACAAAATCCTTAGATGCAGGGGTAGCAGTGGACGTAGTCTTTGTGGACTTTACGAAGGCCTTCAACACTTTATTTCACCCCATTCTCATTAAAAAACTAGGGGACTGTGGTGTCGACACCTACACAGTCAAATTGGTCACTAACTGGCTGGAGGGCTGCACCCAGAGAGTGATGGTGGACGGGTCATTTTCAACCTGGAGGGATGTGGGCAGTGGGGTCCCCCAGGGCTCAGTCCTCGGACCTGCACTGTTCAACATCTTCATCAGTGACTTGGACAAGGGGGTAAAAAGCACCCTGTTCAAATTTGCCGATGACACTAAGATATGGGGGGATGTGGGCACGCTAGAAGGGAGGAATAGGCTGCAATTGGACCTAGACAGGTTACAGGGGTGGGCAGATGAGAACAGGATGGGTTTCAACACTGACAAGTGCTAGGTGATGCACCTGGGGAGGAAGAACCAGCAGCATACCTACAGGCTGGGGGACTACCTTCTACTCAGTGCAGAGACAGAAAAGGATCTTGGAATCATTATTGATGCCAAAATGAACATGGGCCAACTGTGTGGGGACGCAGTCAGGAAGGTCAACCGTACCTTGTCATGCATCCACAGATGCATCTCGAGCAGGTCCAAGGAGGTGAACCTCCCCCTCTATGCGACACTGGTCAGGCCGCAGTTGGAGTACTGCATCCAGTTCTGGGCACCACACTTCAGGAGGGATGTGGACAGCATTGAGAGGGTTCAGAGGAGGACCACCACATGATCAGGGGACAGCAGGACAGGCCCTATGAGGAGAGGCTATGGGACCTGAACCTGTTCAGCCTCCACAAGAGAAGGCTGAGGGGGGATCTAGTGGCCTGTTACAAACTAGTCAGAGGGGACCAGCAGGCATTGAGGGAGTCCCTGTTCCCCTGAGCACTACCAGGAGTGTCAAGAAACAACAGTCACAAGCTGACAGAGGGTAGATTCAGACTAGACATCAGGAGGCACTACTTCACAGTCACGGCAGCTAGGATCTGGAACCAACTTCCAAGAGAGGTGGTGCTGGCTCCTACCTTGGGGGTCTTTAAGAGGAGGCTAGAAGAACACCTTGCTGGGGTCGTTTGACCCCAGTGCTCTTTCCTGGCATGGCAGGGGGTTGGACTTGATCTGTCAAGGTCCCTTCCGACCGTACCAACTATGAAACTATGAAAAGCTGGATTTCAGAATCGGTGTAATAGATACTTATCTCTGATTTGGTTTTGGGTGACAGAGCAGATTCTCTGGGAGTCTGTTTAAATTAACCTGATCATTCCTTTTAAGAAAATAAATGACCAAAAAGATAAGCATGTAATGTTACATACTTAAAGTATCATGGGTATAAAAATAATGGTGCACAACTCAATGTTCAGATGCAGACAAGTTTGTAACAACCTAATATTATGTGAATATATCAAAACTATTAATAGGTATATTAATAGCCATGGCTGTGTAATGGGATCCACAGCTACCACTGGAAGTGATGGCTCCTTTTGGGCAGTCTAATCCTGTTCCTCAAACTCAGGTTACCCCCCACTGCCACTTTGTCCTCTCCTTCCAGTTCTTTTATGTTACTATTATCCTCTGGGAAGTTGCCTCCAGAGAACCAGAATGTGGTCTTGAGTATCATGCTCTGCACAGTCTCTCAGGGCTTCTGCCTCCTGCTCTGACATCCTGGTCCACCATTCACAGGGCCTCTGTCAGCTCACCAAACCTGTAATAAGATAGGGCCCTCTGAAGGACATCTTCAGTGTCCAGGAGCTTTCCAGGCTCCTCTTACAGTTTGAATCAATACTGAGATTTATAACTTACTGCTCTTACCAGTTCTTTTGGTTCTGTAGCCTGCCTAGAGTACAGAACATTCAGATGTGTCATAAACCATTTCTTTTTGGTTTTTTGTTGTTTTGTTTGCTTTAGGAACAAGCATTTAAGAGAAAAAAATCCAAATTAAAGTTCTGCTTACAAAAAAATTAACAATGGTGAATGTCCTGAAGTTGTCTCCATCTATATACTGTCTCCTACACAGCTACTCCCAAGATGCTTTTTGCCCAAGGCTTTTTTTCCCCTTCCTGTTTTAGCCCAACCGTTGGCATCCTGCAGCAAGAAAAAAGTTCTGGTGTCAGTCAGCTAGGAAAAAGGATAATTCTGCTCAATGACTTCAAAATTTTAAAAGAAACATCTGTACTCCAGGTAAAGAAAAGAAAACATGATGCAAACTCCAGGTGATGATTTTAGCACTGTCCTCAACTTTCCCCAACACTTTGTTCGTACTAGCCTTCTTCTCATCCCACATTCTTCCCTAAACTTCTATAGCCTTTTCACTCTCTTCTTTCTTGTATGTCTCATTTTTAAAAAATTACAGTTGACAGTATCATTAACCTGATTATAAGACTATAATGTATATATTATACAATAGAAAATTCAGTTTATAGTGGAGAATAAACTCCTACAGCAACAAAGTTTCTTGGCAGATGTTTACACTTCAGATGTGATTAACCAGTTAATCGCATCTTAAGTAGTAACCTAGCCACATTTTCAAGTAATTAATGGTGCACTAAAACAGGGAATAAGCCAAAGTTATGACACAAAATAAGTAACGACTTATAATAATATGTGATTACTGTCACAACCCAGTGATTTTGGTGCCTCGGCACGATGGAATTTTCTTGCCACATGAGAGCCTCTTGCACAGTAAAGGTTTTCTGTTGCAGCAGAAGAACCTCGGTGCAAGAGAGTTCCCGCCAACTTGCAGGGTGCATTTCTTCCTTGCAGCACAGAAATGCATGGTGCAAAGAGTTCCCGCTATTCGAATGCAAATTTGTGTCCCGCTATTGGCTAGTTCTAAATTATTCCTACATGGCGGCTAGTAATTGGCTTGCTAGCCGTTTAAAATTTTGTGCGACTTCCGCCCAAATCGAAGAACTTTGAGCACGCTGCAGAGTGCCTCTGAAGAGATCTGACTTGCGGCTAGCTGATCGATAGACTGATCACCTATCGATCTTTCTTCCCGTCGCCGAGCACAATCCCAGATGTACCCTTTCCCCGCCAGCTTAAATTGCGGACGGATTAACTGGCTTGGGCCTCACCAGCTGGAACAACTCACATAGTTGTTCAGACGACCGGACCATCTGCGTCGCAACTACAAGCAGCATAAGTAAACGTTTTTGCAACCATTAAACCTTGTCTGCCTCTCCATTCACCAGCCCGCCCTGACGAACGAGCAATTTCTAAATCACCTCGAGTCGGCTCTGGCCGTCCGAGACAATTACACAAAGTGTTTGTAAAAAGTTTGTGGCTGGTTCCCACTACACCTTAAAATTGACCATGTGGCCACTCCCAGTCTCAGGAATGCACCACAGCCCTACAAGACTTTGATGCACACCTGAGGCTGAAAGTGCTAGTCAAACAACTGGTGCTCCCAGCCACAGGAGCACACCAAAGTACATGGCTCCAGTGGGCTTGCAAGGCTGGGAGTGCCAGTCGGCTGACCAGAGCTGGGTGCACGGATCAACTGACTGGTGCTCTGAGACACAGGAGCACCAGGACCCCAGTTTGTTACTTGCTGGGGGTGAGGGGGGGGGTACAGGATCATGGACCCTGCCTCCCCCTGCACTGGCAATAGGGAGTAATTGGGATCTGATCCCTGATTTGGACCTCCTGACTGTTGGGATTGTGAATCAGAGCCTATGTGCCTTTAACTGGGAGCAGCCACATGTTCACAAATCTCGCCACCTTCTGTTTGAAGTACAGAGGACATATTTTGACTTTGCTTTTTCTAAGCTAAACACATAACAAGATGTATACATAGACATTAAAATAAAAGTACCAAAATAGGACCTCAATCTGCATACATTTTACCCCATAGGAGAACAAAAAGACTAAATAAGACAACTGATTAAATCATACATCTTAATATCCATTCATGGAAGGAGCTCAGATACTATGGGGATGACTATATTATGATATAGAATAGGTGATATGAAAGAAGAAACTGATGGCACCTATGTAATAGTAATTTTTCCTATTTTTCTTTAGTGGTCAGGAATATCAAGACAATTTTTCTGAAAGCCCATGTTATTTTATGCGTGTAGATGCTTCTATTAATTACCAAGGTTAAAGTATGAAAACTCAATGAAAATCTTCTATTGCTAAGTAGTATAAAAACTGATTAGATGTTTTCTTTAAAAGTTTATTATTATTTTGGTTGATAATGCCTGGAATACTAAGAGCTGCTACCTATTCGTATTTCTTTAAAGTATTTTTACTAATTCTAATTTGAGAAATTTGGGAATGATTACAAAACGTAGGCTTTCAGAATGTAATGACAATCTTTTAGATTGTAGCTCAGAAGGGAAAAGTATGTTTTCCCAATCAGTTAATGACTGAAACTTCCAAATATGTATTGTGACAAGTAAGGAAAAAGGATTTTGCATCTCCTATACACATGACAGACATCTGCTCTGATACATGTTAATTAGCATGCTTCAGCAGCCTCCACATCACATGTATCCAGCATCCCTGCACTTCAAAATGGTGGTGGAGGCACTTTAACTAAAGCTCTTTGAATGAGCTTTAGTTAAAAGCACACTACCATTTTGAAGCATGGGACACTGAATACACATGACGCTGTGGGTGCTTTAAATTAGAGCAGCTCTCAAAGCCACTCTAATTAAAGCACCACCCTCCACCTACCCCACAGCATCTGTAAAGATGCCCCTTTGTTCATGCAGTACTAAGGATGGCAAGTTAACATTTAGGTTTCAAGATTTTTATTGGCACAGAAATACAAGTTTCATTCAATTCACAAAGAGCTAAATGTCTCGATCAACACTAACCTCATGTCTCTCACTTTCCTTAGATATCAGCAATGCTTTTTGAATTCTAAATTACTTTGAATAAATTTTCAAACTAAAAACCATCAAAGCCCCACAATAATTATACATCTCTAAACAGATTTAAGAGTAAATGGGTTAAAAATGAATACATGTATTAAAACAATAGCATGTATGTTACTTTTCATCTTTTAGTATCTCACTATTGGATTTATCTTAAGATCCTTGTGACTATGCTAACTTAATTATTATTAAACTACATTAAGCACTTATAGTCTAATGTAATATAATTGTTACTACCTTGACTGTGACACACAAGACTTACTAGTTTAAACATGATCATCCTTAAGGTGATACACAAATATAGTTTGTTAAATGATTTAGGGCTATTGCTAAGGGGCATTCAAAAACCTTATAGGAATGAAGAAGTCTCCAGGAAATAAAAGTTACACAGTTAATTAATCTAAAAGAGATTTTATTTTCCCATTTCTTTTACTGAATGCCTCTGCCCCGGCTCAAACTGCAGTGGTCCCGGTCACTGTCTACATATGCATTTCTGCGCAGCAAATGACTGCTGCAAGATAGTACTGTTGGGGACAGTGCTATCTTATGGTAAAGTTAATTAATTTACTGTACTATAATATTGGCACATGTATAGACAGTGACATTTTACTGTGAAGCTAATTAGTCAGCTCTTCAGTAAAGCACACAGGTAGATGCAACCAAAGAGACCAATATACACCTTAAAAAAGAAGGACTTTTAATAATTTATTCACCACAGACAGTTTTCTGGTGACATCTTATTCTGTTATGTCTCATTTCACAAAACCCCTACCTCCTGGCTCACAAGCTATATGAATAAAAATATCCATAATTAAAAATTGAAAAAGCAAATGATGAACAATGTGGTATTAAGTAAGTGCTATAGCAAGGGATAACATTGTGACCAAGATGTCTTTGTACAGAAAATTGAAAGGTCATATCTAAAAGGTCATATCTGTTCAATTTCTTTATCAGCGATTTGGACGATAGGGTGAAAAGCAACCTGTTCAAATTCGCTGACGATACCAAAACCTGGGGTGAGGTGGGCACACTAGTAGAGGGGGAAAGACTGCAGAAAGACCTGAATAGGTTGCAAGGGTGGGCTGACAAAAACAGGATGCGTTTCAATACGGATAAGTGCAGGGTGCTGCGCTTGGGCAGTAGTAACCGGCAACACACTTATAAGATTCGAAACTCCCTTCTTGAGATCACAGAGGCAGAAAGGGACCTTGGAGTCATCACTGAACATGGGCCGACAATGTGAGGTCACAGTCGGCAGGGCTAACCGGACCCTATCGTGCATCCACAGGTGCATCTCAAGTAGGGCCAAGGAGGTGATCCTCCCCCTCTACGTGACACTGGTCAGGCCGCAGCTGGAATACTGTGTCCAGTTCTGGGCACCCCACTTCAAGAGGGATGTGGACAACATTGAGAGGGTCCAGAGGAGGGCCACCTGCAAGATCCGGGGACAGCAGGGCAGACCCTACAATGAGAGGCTACGGGACCTGAACCTGTTCAGCCTTCACAAGAGAAGGCTGAGGGGGGACCTTGTGACCATCTATAAACTCACTAGGGGGGGGACCAGAAGGGTTTGGGGGAGACCTTGTTTCCCCCAGCGCCCCCCGGGATAACAAGGAATAACAGCCACAAGTTGTTGGAGAGTAGGTTCAGATTAGACATCCGTAGGAACTACTTCACAGTTAGGGCAGCTAGGATCTGGAACCAACTTGCAAGGGAAGTGGTGCTGGCTCCTGCTCTGGGGGTCTTTAAGAAGCAGCTCGATGCCTACCTGGCTGGGGTCACTTGAGCCCAGTTTCTCTCCTGCCCAGGCAGGGGGTCGGACTTGAAGATCTACAAGGTCCCTTCTGACCCTACTTCTATGATTCAATGGAAAGGTCTGTGGCAGTCATAATTAAGCAGCCTAGTAGCCACTACCTCTCATTCTTCAATGAAAAGAAAAGCTATTTTAATTCTTAGACTTTAGTGCTGATGGGCTGAAGTAGAACTATATACCTGTCACAGTATGATTAGAACTCTTCCAAACCAATGGTACTTAAAAATATTGTCCCTTATTCCTATACTTTCAGGAATTATTTCAGCATTGGTCAATCATTTCTATGATGCTTTAGTGCCACTTTGGCACTGATGTTTTCTGAAATGAAAAAAAAACAACCACCCAAGGTATGTTAAATATGGCAGATTTGGAAACCAAAGTTCCTGTTGTTGTTCTCTAGTTTTCTGTAAATGTAGACTGGTTTCCATCCATTATAATGAGCTTTCCTTAAGAGAGATCCCTTTTATGTATGGCCCTATAATGGGAAATGATGTCCCAGGAATTATACATAGAACAATTGTTTAACTAAAAATACTGCAAAAATATATTTAGGAACATTTAGGACCAGATTATGAAAACTTTATTTACATTAAGCAGTACCTTACCATGAGTATAAGGAATACCATTTGAGGTATAAAATGACACTTACTGTAAGAAACTAGTCTCGTATCTTATTTAACCTAGATACAGAATTGTCTATCTGGGAACAGAAACAATTTGGCAACTGTAAAATTCTTCATAGGAGTCTGAGTCTACAGCAAAAAACAGCAAGTCATACATTTAACATTATAGTAGGCTTTACAATGTTTATCAAATACGTCATTTTTGGTCTCAGTATTACTGAGTGCATGCAGAATATAAATTGTCCAAGCCAATACTGGTGCTTACCAAGCTGTTTGTTGAAGCTCATATTGCTGGGCCAAGAGCATCATTTCTTTGGACAGCAGCAGAGCTGCTTTTGATGCCAATTTGTTTAAATCTGCCAGAAGTCACGACATCTGTCCAGCCCTGTAGCTTGGCAAACAAAGCAGGAAGGCTGCAGAGTACTGTGGTTAGGTAACAGGAATTAGAAAAGGGGGCTTACCTATCTGCTTATCTTCAAATTGAATCGGCAAGTAATCAAATGGGGAGCTTGATATTTCCAGGGCTTTCTGAACCTGTTCTGTTTATTTGGCTTCTTTGTTCCTTTTTGAGACTGTACCCATTTGTCCTGGGAATGTGAGATATATGAAGTGAGTCCTGGGTTCAAAGAGAAGAAGATAAGCATCTTGCCTGCTTCCTTGATATAGGATCACTCCACTTGATCTTACAGTTCCCCAGGATAACAGACAGAGCAGTTGCCAAAGTGGTGCTTTCTTTCTAATCTTCCCCCTTTTACCGACTGAGACAGCAGATGGCCAGTGGGGGCACAGCAGTAATGTGGTTGTGCAATTTTAAGTGGTTTAGCTTTGGAAACAAGGAATTCTGAAGAAAGAAAGTTTTCTGTTGAGCAGTTATAGCCAGAGCTAGTCTATGAGTAAAATAACTTTCTTTCAAACACATTGGGTCCAGAGTGACACTTGGAAAACACAAGTTTTGTCAGCTCTGGTCCTAAAGCAGTTGAACCACAAAAGAGTCCTAGGCATTACAATGAATGCTGTAGTGCCCAGAGCCTACACTACTAGTTAAATCCATTTTGCTTTTTCTTAGGTGCCTAGGGTCTCCCTAAAGATTATAATTGAGTTAGGTGCTTATGAATAAAATCCACAAAAAAGGACATGTTAGGCAAGTAGCCAGCAAATGAAGCTAACAGGAAATGCAAAGGACAGAACGCATCTTAACCGCCCTACTTGTCTAAGGCTTAGGTACCTTATTCTGAGATGTAGGGAAGTGCCTCCTGTCACAAGCCTGTCCAGGAGGTATTCCTAGAGCAGGGGTGGGCAAACTAGTGGATCCAGCTGACAGTCAGGCTTCATTTCCCAGCAGCCCCAGCACGTGTGGCTGGGGCCAGTTTCCATGGAGATCCTAGAAGCAGCTGTGCTGTGAGTGTGAGGCCAGGGTTTCCATGAAGACTGGCCCCAGCAGCACTGGCAGGGTGCAGAGCTGCTCCAGAGCCTGGCTGGCATATGGCGTTGATAACAGTGTAATCCAGAGCCAGGGCAGAGCTGCAATCTGCAACTTGCATGCTCTAGGCAGGGGCATGCAGGCAGTGGACCATGGCTCTGCATTGGTTCCTTGCAGTGGTGACAGCATGGTCCAGAGCCAGGGCAGAGCCATGATCCGCTATAGTAGGTATGACACAGGCAGCAGCAGCTGAGCCCACTCCACTCCCATCCACAGCACAGCCCCACCTCCAGGAAGAGGCTGGTGCCACTGCTGCTTGGCAGCGCTGCCGGAGCCAGCCTCCATGGAAACCCTGGCCCCACACTATTGCAGTGTGGCTGCTACTGGGGTCTCCATGGAAAAGTCACCCCCAACTATGCAGGCAGGGGCTGCTGGGAAATGGAGCCCACTGCCAACTGGATGCAGCCCACTGGCCAGATTTTGCCCACTCCTGTCCCAGAGCCCAATTTTTTCCCCCACTGTCTCATTGCTTGTCTCAAAGTGCAGGCCAAGGTTTGCACTGAGAAGTCTTTGTTGCTGCAGGCCTCAAGTTCTACTTCCATTATGCTGGATCCAATAGGTGTAGCTGGCTCCAGGTAGTTTCTCTTTGGGTTGGGAAATAAGGTTAGATCCCCCTCCCCATAGAATAGTCTAGCCTGCAATGTCACTTACCCTGAGATCACACTTTACCACAAGCAATCGGTAAGGAGACAAAACAAAAGTATTTATTATATTGGAGAAGAGTTATACAAGAAAAAAATAACCATACAGATTGAAGACAAAACAAAAAGAATAGTAAAGATGGTAACCATCTCAACTGGCTACAACCATGCCCATCTAAGAGCCTTGCCAGTGTTTTCAGAGA
>NW_005842095.1:367860-370195 GCF_000455745.1 Alligator sinensis | reverse complement strand
AGCCCGGTCTTCCTGCTGATCCTTCCAGCCCCGACTACTGGGGACCTGGACTCACCCCAAAGCCTAGATAATCCAAATTCATAACTACCTAATAGATTTTGCCTAAATATCTCCAAGTTGGTCCCCACCATCAGTATCATCTTAATTGCTTGTGAATCTCAGGATCCTCTAAAAATTTCTTTATTTTCCTGTGGCACCTAGAATTCCTCTGTCTAATAGCCCATTACTCTGAGATGCCTTCACCACTGAGGGACTGAATTTCCCAAAACAGACAAACAATACCTAGGCTGCCCATTCCAACTATAACCCCTTCTGCCTTTTCTTGCCCTCATAACACAATGGCAAGACTTACTTAGCAGTTTCACATACGTCCTTCTTTGTAAGTATGCTTCCATCAGTTCCTTTGACTAACCATATCCAAAATCATAAAGATACATGCAAACAGCATAACACAATCCATAGAGATAAAAGCAGCATAAATTAACATAGCGATAATGTTAGCTTTTCAATTAAACCACGCATGCCATATAAGTATGACAATCAAGAAAATCTGCAGGATACTCCAAGAACACCCCAAAATTTGATAGGGTTCATGTTACCTCCCTCACTTTGGAAATCACAATACTGATCTTCTCCTAGAATTAGATGCCTACACCAGCCTTTTTCCACAAAACATAAGTTGCATCGACTCCACTGTTTTCATTGAAGAGCATTGGGTTTAGATTAAATTATTTAATATCTAGTGGAATATAAAATGGAACCCAGGCCTTCCACCTTCTGTCCAAGGTGAGTATCTTAAAACTGAGCTGTTGCTTGCCATTTTTCTCTCTCTGATTCAATGAATATTTTATGATTCCATAGAAGATGGAGCAACTCCAGCACAGAATTCTACTCCAGAATACCTGTAGCCTAGTGGTGCTCTCTTTGGAGATGGAATACATGTGCTCAGATCCCTCCAACTCTTGGATAAAGATGGGACAGCACAGCTTATTCTGCCAGTTGTGTCCCACATGGAGTCTGACAGGTGCACTGAGAGTGCCTATTGCATCTGGCCCTGCAAGTGAAGCAGGTGGCCTCACCTGGCAGTCCCAGATTTTTTGATATCACAGGAATTTCAATGTCAGAAATATATGTACCTAAAGACTTCAAGTAAAAATGGGTTAAGTAGCAGCTGAACAGGTGTTTGGGGAACATGCATGTTGGATGCAGGCTTCTAGAGTGGTAATTAGACATTTAAATCCTGCCATAGGTGCTGACTTATTTTTGCTGGGAAGGGAGGCTAAGGTGATAGACATGTGGAAAATTTTACACATTTCAGGTGACAGCCCTCTTCCTAAGGGAGGCCAGGGCCCTTGGGCCCCCATGTGCTTGGCACCTCTGAGTCCCCCCTTGGTCTTTATACCCTGACCTTTTGTGGCTGCTCTTGAGATCTCAATCTTTGGCGTGCTTGAAACTGGCTACTTGGAATGAACCTGGAACCAGCTAGCCAGAATATTTGCGTGTGTACAACATAGAAGTGGAGTGAAGTAGTAAGGCATACTTATAGATTCCTAGATGTTAGGGTCGGAAGGAACCTCAATAGATCATCGAGTCCGACCCCCTGCATAGGCAGGAAAGTGTGCTGGGTTCAGGTGACCCCAGCTAGATGCCTATCTAACCTCCTCTTGAAGACCCCCAGGGTAGGGGAGAGCACCACCTTCCTTGGGAGCCCGTTCCAGACCTTGGCCACTCTAACTGTGAAGAAGTTCTTCCTAATGTCTAGTCTAAATCTGCTCTCTGCTAGCTTATAGCCATTATTTCTTGTAAGCTCCAGGGGCGCCTTGGTGAGTAAAGCCTCACCGATTCCCTTCTGTGCCCCCGTGATGAACTTATAGGCAGCCACAAGGTCGCCTCTCAACCTTCTCTTGCGAAGGCTGAAGAGGTCCAGGTGCCCTAGTCTCTCCTCATAGGGCTTGGCCTGCAAGCCCTTAACCATATGTGTGGCCCTTCTCTGGACCCTCTCCAGGTTATCCACATACCTCTTGAAGTGCAGCGCCCAAAATTCCATGCAGTATTCCAACTGCAGTCTGACCAGCATCTGATAGAGGGGAAGTATCACCTCCTTGGGTCTGTTTCATGCATCTGCTGATGCACGGTAAAGTGCCATTAGCTTTTCTGATGACTTCGTCACACTGACGACTCATGTTCATCTTGGAGTCCACTAGGACTCCAAGATCCCTTTCCGCTTCCGTTCCACCAAGCAGGTCATTTCCTAGGCAGCAGGTATGCTGGACATTTTTCCTCCTTAGGTGCAGCACTTTGCATTTCTCCTTGTTGAACTGCATTCTGTTGTTTT
>NW_005842095.1:366543-367320 GCF_000455745.1 Alligator sinensis | reverse complement strand
AGCCTTGATAATTTTTTCAAAGACTTTGCCTAGGATGGAGGTGAGACTGACTGGCCTATAGTTGCCTGGGTCCTCCTTCCTCCCCTTCTTGAAAATAGGGACCACATTGGCCCTTTTCCAGTCCTGTGGGACCTAGCCCATATGCCACGAGTGTTCAAATATTCCCACCAGTGACTGTGCAATGATGTCAGCCAGTGCCTTCAGTACCCTCGGGTGGAGCTCATCCGGGCCTGCCGAGTTAAACGCATCCAGTTCCTCCAAGTGACTCTGCACCATCTCAGGGTCTACGCTTGGTAGTCTGGCACCCTGCTGCTGCCTCTCTAGAATCCCAGTGAGAGCTTTGTCTTGCCCCTCGCTTAGGAACACTGAGGCAAAGAACTCATTGAGGAGTTCAGCCTTGTCCCCCCTGTCCATCACCAATTGCTTATTCCCATTTAGTAGAGGTCCTATTCCACCCTGGGCCTTCCTTTTACTCCCTATATATCTAAAGAACAATTTCTTGTTATCCTTAACTTGGGATGCCATCCTCAGCTCCATGGTAGTTTTGGCCTGTCTGCCTCCCTACAAATCTCTCCCCATTTCCACTTTTTATATGCCTCCCTTTTAGCCTGTAGACTGCTCTGGATTTCTCTGGTCAACCAAGGAAGCCTCTTGGCCCCTTTCCCCACATCGGGATAATCTCCCTGTGCCCGAAGGATCATTTCCTTAAGGCATAGCCACCCTTCCTGGGCTCCCAAGTCGTTAAAACTCTTACTCTGCAGTGCATCCTTGACTAAA
>NW_005842095.1:355685-366155 GCF_000455745.1 Alligator sinensis | reverse complement strand
GGTCTGTAGCAGACCCCTACCACCAAATCCCTTTCTCCTTGACCTCCATGTAACCTAACCCACAATCCTTCTACTTTCTCCTCCTCCGATTCCATTTTGATAAGGGTCAATGTATATCGCTCATTGACATACAGCACCACCCCTCCCCCTCTCTTTCCCACTTTATCCTTTCTGTACAGCTTATAACCCTCAATATGTACCGCCCAGTCGTGGGAAGGATCCCACCAGGTTTCTATTAGCCTACTAAGTCGAAGGTGTTTTCTGCAAGCAGGAGTGCTAGTTCATCCTGCTTGCTCCCCATGCTCCTAGCATTAGTGTATAGGCACTTGAGCCCTGTGACTGGCACCTTTGTTGCCCCCCAGCCCTGATGCCCAAAGGAGCGCTTATTGCTTACCTGCTTATTGCTTACCTGTGGTGTACTGCTGGCCACCCCATGGATTGCAGGTTCCTGATGTTCTCCTTCTTCAGGCTGGGCTGTCCTTGTGGGTGCCACATGGTTTGGTGGTCCACGGCTTCCCCCTCCCTCATCATCCCCTCCCCCCCAATGAGCCTAGTTTAAAGCCCACCAGAGGAGATCCGCCAACCTAGAAGAGAACACACGCTTACCTTTGGGGGACAGGTGAAGCCCATGCCAACTGAGCATGTCTCTCGTCGTGATGTGCGGGTCATTGTCAAGGAAGCCGAAGCCTGCCTCAAGACACCATTGCCAAAGCCACCAATTGGTCTCTCTAATGCAGTTCTCGTGTCATCTTCCATGTCCACTCACTGGTAGGACAGAAGAGAATACCACCTATGCACTTCTTTCCCTCAGCACGCTGCCCAGAGCATGGTAGTCTCTCATCAGGCAATTGGGGCTTCTCCTGGCCGCATCATTAGTACCCACTTGGTAGTGTTCTGGTCAGGGAACATTGTTACTGAAATGTGGACATACTATTTGTGGAAGCTAAGCCCTAGGTATTAGAGAGAAAGGTATTGGGGGTAGGGGGAGGGGGGAAGAGGGCAGAAAGTTGAGTGTGTGCTATTCTTCATTAAAACAGGTGCACAGATCCTGAAGAAATTTGTGAAGCAGTAGGGTTTTTCCCACACATCCAGGAAATAGCACGTCTTAAGGGAGCTTGAGCATATCTGGAATCTAGGTATTGTTGTCAGAACTGCTGCCTTGGAAGAGCTATGGTTCTAAATAATACTTTGCTTTATGGTGGTTTTCTGATTACTGGATAATGCTCTCATGGCTCCTAGAAGGAAACACATTTCAGGTAATGAAATTAAGTCAGTCCTGGTGGGGTAATCAAAGCTAGCTCCTTGGGACTGCATCCTAAAACCTGATCTGACAGTAGAAAAATCACGGGATTCTAATATGAAAGAGGTGATGTCAAAGAGGAGGTATAGTAAGAAACAGGAGGAGTCAGAGGGGGGATTAGATCAGTGTAGCCCAGGTGT
Organism: Alligator sinensis; assembly: GCF_000455745.1. NCBI lineage: Eukaryota > Metazoa > Chordata > Crocodylia > Alligatoridae > Alligator > Alligator sinensis. The sequence continues at coordinate 364,715 of NW_005842095.1, read as the reverse complement.
ACCAGGGTAAGTGCTCCCTCCTCCAATGGAAGGGAAGTGTTGGCTAGGCAGGAGTGCTGAGAGAGGAAACTGCAATAGAAACACACTTTCCTTCTATCCCCTATAGAGACAGGCCAGGACAATATGAACTTAACTATATACAGATTTATTAATAAAAATAGACCAAGAGAGGTGTATCAATAGACATTTACAGATATACAACTTTGACATAAATTTATGCTCTGAGAGCAGAACCCAAGGGAAACTATACACTACCACTAGAAATTTCACTCAGGAACCAGTAAGAAACAAATCAACACAGGTAAGCACTAAAATTGGGAACAGGTGAATAGTAGACCAGTACAGATGAGCACAAATCAAGAACAGCTAAGTAACAAACCCATACAAGTAAGCATCAATCAATACAAGATAAACAACAAGTCGGTGATAGGGAGGGGTCCCAGCAGGATCATACCTATCATAATGATATACAATTATCATTACACAGGAACAACCAAATATAAGGTGCATAGTTTCATAGTAGCTAGGGTCAGGAGGGACCTGAACAGATCATCTATCCTGACCCCCTGCCACAGGCAGGAATGAATGCTAGGTTCACAAGATCCCAGACAGGTGATCATCCAACCTCCTCTTGAATTTGCCCAAGGTAGGGGCAAGAACCACTTACCTGGGAAGTTGGTTCCAGATTTTGGCCACCCTAACTGTAAAATATTGCTTTCTGATCTCCAACCTAAACCTATTCTCCATCAGCTTATTACCATTGTTCCTTGTCACCCCAGGTGGTGCTGGGGAGAAAAGGGCTCTACCTATTTGCTGTTGATCTCCCTGATGAGTTTGTAGGCAGCCACCAGGTCCCCCCCTCAGCCTCCTCTTGCTGAGGCTAAACAGGTTCAGGTCCCTCAGTCTCTCCTCATAGGGCCTGTCCTGCTGCCTTCTCACCAAGAGGGTGGCCCTCCTCTGAACCCTCTCCAGGCTGGCCACATCCATTTTGAAGGGTGGCGCCCAGTACTGGACGCACGCACTACTCCAACTGCGGCCTGACCAAAGTCGCATAGAGGGGGAGTATCACCTCTCTGGACTGGCTTCAGATGCACCTTTGGATGCATGACAAGGTACGGCTGGCCTTGCTGGCTGCAGTCTGGCATTGGTGGCTCATGTTCATCTTGGAGTAAATAATGACTCCAAGATCCCTTTCTGCCTGTGCTTTCAAGAAGGGAACTCCCCAGCCTGTATGTATGCTGTGGATTCCTTCTCCCAAGGTGCAGCACCCTGCATTTATCTATGATGAACCCCATCCTATTCTCATCTGCCCACTTTTGTAGTCTGTCTAAATCTATTTAGAGCCTCCCTCTCCCTTCAAGTGTGTTCATCTCACCCCACATCTTATTGTCATCAGCAAATTTGGACAGCGTGCTCTCCACCCCCTCATCCAAGTAGCTGATGAAGATGTTAAACAGTGCGGGCCCGAGGACTGAGCCCTGGGGTACCCCACTGCTCACATCTCACCAGGTTGAGTACAACCCATCAACCACTACTCTCTGGGTGCACCCCATCAGCCAATTTTTTACCCATCCAACTGTGTAGGCATCACTGCCACAGTCTCTTAATTTATTGATGAGGATGGGGTGAGACACAGTATCAAAGGTCTTCTTAATGTCTAGAAAGACTACATCCACGGCAACACCATCATCCAGAGATTTAGTTACTTGGTCATAAAAGGCAACCAGGTTGGTCAGGCAGGACCTGCCTTTGATGAACCCATGCTCATTGCCCCTGAGCATGATCTCCCCTGCAGGCCCCCCACAGATGTGCTCCTTGATGATTCTCTCCAAGATCTTCCCGAGCACTGAGGTGAGGCTTACAAGCCTATAGTTACTTGGATCCTCCTTCCTCCCCTTCTTGAAAATGGGGACCACATTAGCCAGTTTCCAGTCCCCCAGCACCTGGCTAGATGACTACAAATGCTCATACAGCCGGGCCAAGGGCTCCGCGATGACTCCTGCCAGCTCCCTCAACACCCTTAGGTGGAGGGCATCTGGACCTGCAGATTTAAAAAAAATGTGTAGCCCTTCCAGAAGATCCCCAACTACATCTGCACTGACTGAAGGCCTGACAGAGCTATCCCCAAGATTGTCCCTACCTCTGGTAGATGGGATATCCCGGTCCCTGTTCAAGAAAACAGAAGCAAAGAAACTGTTAAAAATATCAGCTTTCTTGTCTGGCGTGGCCACAAGATTACCGTTTGTGTCTTGCAGGGGCCCTACATTGCCTGGTGCCCTCTTCTTGCTCCCAATGTACTTGAAAAAGGACTTTTTGTTGTCCTTAATCCTGGATTCCTGAATGCCCTTGCTGAGCCAAGGATATTTCAGAGCACCTCTTACCCCCCTTGCTTCTCTCAGGGACTGTTATCCTTTGGGCCTGAAGGGTCACCCCCTTAAGGTACAACCATCCCTCATGGACTCCCATCTCCTCTACCTTCTGGGCCCTCAGTGCCTCCCCGACTAGTCTCCTAAGCTCATTGAAGTTGGCCCTTCTGAAGTCAAGGGCTTTAGCCTTGTTGTAAGCCATTGACTCTCGGTGTTGGATAGTGAAATCCAGCAGGTGATGATCGTTATTGCCCAGGTGGTTCAAGGACCTGCAGTCCCCTCACCAGGTCATCCCCCCATGGCCAGGACCAGGTCCAGCAAGGCGTTACCCCTAGTGGGGCTGTGCACTTCCTGGATAAGGCGAAGGTCCTGTAATACAGCCAGGAACCTACAGGAGCAGTCAGACTTGGCTGTCTGCTCCTCCCAGCAAATGTCTGGGTAGTTTAGGTCACCCATGACAATAACATCCCTTAAACTAATTACCTCCATAAGCTGACTAGAGAAGTACTGATCCAGCTCTTCCCCCTGGTTGGGTAGTAGTAGACACCCACCATAAGGTTCCTTTTGCCATGCCCCCCTTGTAGTTTGACCCATAGCATCTCTGCCCAACCCTCCTCTAACCTGAAGCTAATCCTTGATAATGTGAGGTGCTCTTTGACAGAGCACAACCCCTCTGACCTTTCCTCTCTGTCCTGTCTCTTCTATATAGGGTGTATCCCCGAATGCCTGCCACCCAGTCGTAGGTACGGTCCCACCAGGTTTGTGTGAACCCTAATAAGTCTGGGTTCTTACTTGCAATCAGGATGCACAGTTCCTCCTACTTACTCCCCATACTATGAGCATTAGTGTAGAGGCACCTGAGACCTCCTGAGGGTGCATGAGCCTCCCTCCCACTCCCAGGACGTTGATGCTTACCTGGGCTTCCCTTCCTCTTGTTACCCTGCATGCTGGTGAAGCATCCTCTCCACTCAAAGTGGCCCCTTCCCCTGGCAAAGCTAGTTTAAAGCCTGCCGTATGAGATCAGCCAACCTAGAGGAAAAGATACATCTGCTCTTAGGGGAGAGGTGAAGCTCATCCCACCCCAGCATGCCCTCCTGACAAAAACATAGTATTAGAAATAAAACTTAACTCTTTAAGGGTCCCCAAGGTCTCGATGGGTCCCGAGGCTTTGCCAGCACTCCAGGGACCAGTGGGGGAAAACCCTAATGCCCCCTGTGCCTTTCACAACCCTGAGTTAGCCCCTAAACCCAAAAGCCCTCTCCCATTGCTTTCTTTCAAGGAGCCCCCTACTCATCAGAGGAATTGTCCCTTCGCTGTGGGAATCCTTTTCCCCACAACTCACAACTCTGGGGCCTGAATAGATGGTCCTTGTCCCCCTTGGCTGAGTTGATCCTGACATGCAAGGCCTCCAAAGCCATTGGCTTCCTTTAGCCTGCCAGCCACTGGTGGCCCTGTGCATCCTCATGTGCACCAAGGTCTCTGCCTTCTGCTAGGGGTTGGAGGTCTATGCTGCCTCATACAGTTGCAGGCCTCAGTCTGGTCCTGGACCCTCCATGCAGCATTGTCTGCACTGAGCTGCTGGCCCTGTGCCAGTGGCTGTAGACTTGTGTCACCTTGAGAGGCTCTCAGGGGTCCCGATCCCTCCCAGATCACTCCATGCCATGCTGTCAGCACTACATCCTGACTGCTTGCCAGGGATTGGGGGACCAGAGTGGCCTCGTGCAGCTCCCAGAGTCCCAGCTCCATGCACCATCCCATGCACTGACTGGGGATGCAGACCTGACCTGCCTCGTATAGCTCCCAGGGTCTCACCCCATGCACTGATCCATGCACTGACACTGCGTCTCTTAGCAGTGGGGCTGTAGGTCACAGCTGTTCACTGCTCTCATCAAGTGAGGAGGGTCTTTAGGCGCTTCAGGGCAACAACTCCATCCCCACTGGCCAGCTCTTCTTTTGCCCAGTCCTCTTCTTCATCCCTCAACACAGCTGCCCATGTGCCAGGCACATTGCTCTTTTATTACCTCCAGAGGCTCGGCCCCTGGATTGCAAACAGACCAATCGGGTTGAAGCAGGATACAGACTTCAACCAGGTCTGGGTTCTCTGCCTCGCCCTGAGTAGGGACAGGGCAAGCCCATCCCCAGCAATCACCTGATTGGTGGAAGTGTTCCACCAATCACAAAGAGAGTTCTCCGAGCCCAGATGCACCAGGCTGCTATTGGTAAGCCCACCACATCAGTAACTCTGAATATAAGTACTTAAAACTGCTGCTGCATATCCTTTTAACTTTTTAGTTCCTACTCTCTGCCTTTAATATATAGCTACTGCTGCCTTGAAAATATGTCCAAGACTTGTTTTTCATCAAGAGAGAGTGGTAAAAGGGATTAATCCTGAGGATTTATGCAGCCATTAACAGCATATAGATTCTTTATTCTGCTCAACCTTTCAAGTCCCTCCAAGAATCACCTCTATAGAGACCTTTACAGAATGCAGAAGACTAGAGTCAAGAGGTGCCAATGGCCTGTTCAATTAAAAATAAGGGTTTCATAGAAAAATAGGAGTATATAATAATATTACTAGTACTGAGGTCTGTACATTCAACTACAGCTTCCCAGGATGATGCTACACCTAAAATTAGATCAAGTCTCGCTCTGGCAGATTCAGTGTTTGAAAATTACTTGACTTAGAAATGTTGAATAACCATTAGTTATGTAAAATGAGGTCTAGTCACTGAGCACGTCTTCATGAACTAGTTTACATATCACAAATACTGTATTCAAAATTAGCATCTTTGTTAACATTCCATTGTTGTCAGGTCTTTTGCTTCCAAAGTTTCTCAACCCATTCTATGCTGAGAATTGGGAATTGTACAAGCTACATTAAGCTTGGGAATAGAAGACAACTTATCCTAGCTTTCATTGGATAAGTTATTATCATCAGAGCCAAGAGAGGTTACAAAGACAGTTCTCATTTGGAACAAGACCATAGCTGTAAACTAAGAACTGAGATCAGCTGTGTCTGGATAAGTTATATTAGCAGAAGACTGATGGAGGCAATAATACAGAAGGGATAGAGTAACAGTAAAGGCGGTGTTTATAATATGTGGCCATTAAAGAAAAGGTTTATCTACATCTTGTCCATGCCAAGCCCAGGACTGCTGCTGAGAAACTCAACCTCCCACTCACTTTTACTCTATATAGTCCAGCTCCCAAGAATGCGGCAATGTTATCACATACCCTGGACCACTCTTAAATTCTCTGATTCAGAGGTGTTTATTGGCATGCACTCAGGGCCACTTTGATGTGGCTATACAGTCTCATTTCCAATTTTTGGCATTTCTTCAGCTGCCATTTCCCACATGCCCCAACAACATGAACCATTTAATACCTCTTATTGCATTTATTTTTCCTCCACTGTAACTTAAAATCAATACACTTTTTACCATGCTATCCACAACTTTCCCTGGGAAAGATCCTGGGATTTATCTTGATGTTCCGCCTTTAATTATTTTTCTTCAAATTGTATCAGACCAAGCAGCTGAAAGCCCACTTTTTTGGACAGTGTCATAGGACTGAAAGGCACTTTCTGGGTCAATAAGTCTGGTCCCCTGCTATCCCTGTCAAAATCCTTTGCAACAACAAATAGCGCTTGATCACAAAACTAGTTAAGTTGCTTGCCTCGGCAGCTCCTATTAAAAGGTTGTTCCTCACCTATATCCTCTAGTTAGTTAGCATCACTCTTCTAATTACAAATGTAAAAGTATGCATGGCAGGTTTGTGTTTCAACATTATCATTTAGCTTAAATATTTCTTCTCCTTTCTTAGCGTTTCCCTCCACTTAAAGAGATCATAGAGATCCATTTATAGAGATCTTCTTCCTGCTTTAAACCTTATTTTTGATGGGCTGAACCAGGTCATTTCTTTTACTGATCTCTCATATATAACTTCTCCCTTCCTAGCAGCACTTTTCAGCATTTGTCTTGAACACAGGTAACTAGAATCATAGGTGGTATTCCATATGAGGTCTCCCTAGTGCTTTTTTCAAATTACATTAATTCTGCTTTCTCTCTCTCATCTGAAATTACTTTGCCCGGTACATTTTAGGATTACATATGACATTTCACTACCGTATAGATATGATGGATCCTATGATCAAAAAGTACTCTCTTCCTTTGTCATTTCTAAAAAGATAATATCCCAGTTCATAGAAAGTTATTTGATTACTCCCCAACTGCAGTCTTGCAAATTATATTTTTTGTTTACTCCAGTCATACAATCGTGGAAAATTAGGGTCTCAGGAAGTCATCTAGTCCAACCCCATGCTCAAAGCAGGACCAGCCCCAACTAGATCACGCCAGGCAAGGCTTTGTCTAGCTGAGTCTTAAAAACCTCCAAGGATGAAGATTCCACAACTGCTCTGAGTAACCTGTTCCAGTGTTTCACTACCCTCTCATAAGAAAGTTTTTTCTTATAATTCTTATTTCTTAGGTAATATCTAACCTAAGCTTCCCTTGCTGCAACTTGAGACCATTGCTTCTTGTTGTGTCATCTGCCACCACTGAGAATAGTCTACCTTCAGACTCTTTGTAATCACCCTTCAGGAAGTAGAAGGGTGATTAAGAGAAGAGTCTTCTCTTCCCCAGACTAAATAAGCCCAGTTCTCTCAGCCTCTCCTCATAAGTCATGTTCCCCAGCCCTCTAACCATTTTCATAGCCCTCCAATGGACTCTTTCCAATGTATCCATATCCTTTCTATAGTGGGGGGGCCAAAAACTGGGCAGAGTACTCCAGATATGGCATCATCAGTGCCAAATAGAGGGGAATAATTACGTGTCTCAATCTGCTGCTAACACTCCTAAGGCAGTCCAGTATGTGGTTATTGTCCCTGGCAAAAATGGCTCATTGCTGGCTCATATCCATCTTATTGTCCACAAACTCCCAGGTCTTTTTCTTGTAGAACTTCTCCTTAGCTAGTCAGTCCCCAGCCTGTACCAGTGAATGGAATTGTTCCATCCCAAGTGCATGACTTGGAATTTGTCCTTATTGAGCTTCATGATATTTATTTTGGTCCAATCCTCCTATTTGTCTAGGTCTCTCTGAATCCTAGCCCTACCCTCCAGTCTATCTACTGCCCTACCCAGCCTTGTGTCACCAGCAAATCCATCTTCCAGTGGATCTGGATCAGCCCCTGATCTCTGAGCCAGCCCATGGGGCCTGAGGAATTTGATAACTGTCTTCGAAAGCATACTTTGTTTTTTAGAGCCTTTAGGAGTGAGTTCTTGAAGTGTAGGAATAATTTTCTGTTCTATTTTAATTTTTCCCCCTTATAGTATGGTTTTGAGATAAAATATAAAAATTGAAAACATAAACTGCTCTTGAAATGAGAGATGAATTGACTCCGTCATGATGCCCAATGGTACATGAAAACTATATATCGCATTATCAAGTATATTTTAAGTATTTGTATTAGATGTTATGCTCACCAGATGTAACCCATCTTGCAGTGCTAAACTAGATGTTATGCTCACTAGATTTAACTTATCTTGCAGACAACCTAAATACTTGCAAGGCATCTTTCAACAAAGAAACAGGTGGGAAATAAAGCAGTCATTTCCCTCCTTCCTAGCCAGATTTGTATAAACACAAAACTTTAATTTTCTTAATCAAAAGGATAACACATGGTCAATCAAGAGGATTATGGACATCATTTAAAAAACCTATAAAGATACTTTTATTTTTCTTAATGGAAGTAAATTACTGTCTTAGCTCTTCAGCCCTTGGAAAGTTTATAAAATGTATATAAACCCTGTTTAGTTAGTATGATATTAGGCACTGAACGGAAAAAAACAAAACAACAAAACAGATGATTCTAGGGCTGAGTTATTTTCAAAGGCAGATTATGTGAGGACTGTTTGAGGGAAATTTCAGTACCATATTCTATATTGCATCAGTTCAGCTCATGGATAGTAAATGGCAGTCTCTGGGTCTGAGTCTGACTGAACACTAAAACTCTAACAAAAATGTGCTGGAGAGATAACAACCTGTTTCCTTTTGCTAAGCACTTAGAGAGGTTTAGAATAGTCATACTCATAGACAAAGCATTCTTTACAGTGAAATAAAATTTGAAATATCTTTGTGAGACTGATTCTACTCAAATGTTATTCCTTGCACAGAACAAAGAAAAAAAATAAACAGATTTATGTAGGTAATAGGCTGGATTCAGCTTCAGGTTTCATCTGTCCTATGCTTTCATCTGTTCCCTTCCTAGCAGGAAAGATAATGCAGTATTTCCTTCCTTATTTCCTTCTCATTATTCCTGTATGAATTTGAATAGGTGTGAATCCAAGGATTTACCAAGTAATATTAATGAATAGGAACACTGGATGGCAACTGAATAAAGGAAGGAAAGGCAATAGTTCACTAGTAAAAGCTGGTAGTCCATCTAGCTGAATACATACACTGAACGACCAGCCCTGGTAGACTTTTGCAAAACAAATAAATAAATAAACCTTATGCCCTGACCTGTCACTGTGATATGGGCAGGTAGAGTGCCAAACCCAACTAGCTTTACTGGATTTTGTACACCTACCCCAGCTGATCCTATAAGACTCATTAATCACATCGACAGAGGTGTAGCCATAGGCAGAGGAAGAAAATATGATGGGGG
>NW_005842095.1:352321-355651 GCF_000455745.1 Alligator sinensis | reverse complement strand
GCGGCCCCCCCCCCCCCGCCCCCAGCAGATAGTTCTGTTATGGGGAAGGGATGGGAGGGGGGCAGATTGAAGCCCCCACAGTGAGGGAGGGAGTGGGGCAGAGGCCATGGCCTCATTCACCCCAGCCCTTGCACCCGGATGGGTTGTGGGATATTCTGAGCCCGAGCTGTTTGTCCAGGGGTGCAGGCAGGCTACCATCACTGCATGCACCCCTGGGGCAGGCACGGGGGGCACATGCCCCCCAGATTTATATGTGGGGCAGAAGTGGCTGCTGCTGTGAACTGGGCTCTGTAGCCTGCTGCCAGTGCCCTAGGATCAGTGCAACACCATGTGCTTCCTGTGCACTGGCTGCACCACCTGCTAGGCAGTGGGAGACACAAGGCACTGTGCCACTCCTGGGACACTGGCAGCAGGGTGCAAAGCCTAGTCCACAGTGGCAGCTACCTCTGCCCTGCACACAGATCTGGGGGGCAGGTGCCCCCTGTCCCTGCTCCGGGGATGCATGCAGCAGTAGTAGCCCATCCACACCCCTAGATGAGCAGCCCAGGCTCCAAGTATCCTACAACCTACCCTTGGGCCCCCCCCCCCCCCCCCCCCCCGCAGGGGCCTCGATCTGTCTCCCCTCCCCACACAACCCTTCCCTTTCCTGCACCCCTTCCTGTCCACACATTAACCTGCTGGGCACTACTCCACACACAGCCAGAGGGGGCTGAGTTCCCAGCCACTTACAGGCTCTAGCTCAGGGGTGGGCACAATGAGGCCCAGGGACTGGATGCAGCCCACCAGGCCATTCTATCCAGCCCATGGGGCCCTTAAAAAAAATGTAGAAAATTAATATTTATCTGCCCTGGGCTGCCTGTCATGCAACCCACGATGGCTTGCCAAAACTCAGTAATTAGTCCTCTGCCCAAAATAACTGCCCACCCCTGCTCTAGCTGCTCATCTCCATCTGTGCGCACCCCTTCTCCCCTCACCCCACTGGAGTCATCCACAGCCCGAGCTGCTTGCATTTGTGGGGGGGTAGTAATCCCAGTTAACCCCAGCCTTCTACTGCCTATGGATGTAGCAAGCTCCTGCAGCACCCTGGAAAGCACAGGGACAGTTGTATCTTTCCCAGTGCTCTCTGCATTCTGGCTGCAGTAGCATATGCTCATGCTGCTGCGAAAGAGAAAGCTTAGCAAAGACTGGTGCTCCCTGCTACAGCAGGCACAGCCCTATACTGCCCAGCCACAGAAGCCAAACCGCCTTGCATCCCATGGTATATGTGGGGGGGAGGGGTTGAGCTGAACGGAGCCCCTCCCCAGGGTTTTTGATACAGGACGTACAGCCGTCTTCTCCCCCCCACCCCAAGAATGCCTGGTTGCCATCTCCCCAAACAGGGCACCAGGGACAGCTGCTTGTGTCAGTGTGGTGTCAGTGCAGCTGGTATGTGGCAAGCCAGCTCCCCAGCTGCAACAACTTCACTACAGTCCCAAACACTACAGAGGGCAGGGCTGCCCAGCTTCTATGGCTGGCAGCAAATGGTAGTGTCTGCCATAGCAAAGACTCCTGGGGTGGGGAGAGAATTCTGGCAATGCCTCCAAATCAGCTGGGAAGAGTGTCACATTCTCTCAGCCTTAGTTAAGCTACTGTACACTTGGTTTCCAGGATATACCAAATCCTCCAGTTATTTTGGTCCAAATATTTTAGTTATTTACCGTATTTACTGCCAGGCATAGGATGGAAGTAACAAGGACCAAGTTAAATTTAGAGGTTCTACATAAATTTACTTATCTTGACTCAAACCCCTACCTAGAAACCTAGGAAAATAACATCTGCCCAAGTGTTCTTATGTGAACAAATTTTCTCTACTTGTAAGCAAGGTTAGACCGTAAGGCTAAGTACAGACAATCAAAAAGCTCAAGGCTGAATCAATTCAATCATCACAGGTTGGTCTAGGCTGCACAGATTGAACCAATAAGCAAGTGAACATACTTTTGATTCTGGAAATAAAGCCATATGCCTGCAGTAGGCCTGCCCAGAGGCTGGGGGGGTGCTAGAACACACCTCCCTGCTCAGCTGGAGTAGACCATTTAGGCCAAGGCTAGCCTGATCACCCTGCCAGGGCTGGGGGTTAAACTTGAATCTGGAGGGGATCTGGGACAGGAGTTTAATATAGTGATTTAACCTAAATCACTTAAGTCTGAACTACATCCATCCAGATTTATCTTAAACTGGTTTCCACCATTTTGAAAGTGGTTTATGTGCACTGAATTTCTGTTGTGTTACAGATTTGAACTGGCACTTATACTGGTTTATGTGTAATTTCTGTCCCTCGCCTAACAGGGTTTATTGAAGAGGGAAAGAAAATGGGACAATAAACAGACACTTGAACATTTCTATCCCACTTCAACTAACTATTAACAGTTTTCCATAGTCACCATGTTCAAAGTTCTTAGTCTGACACACAATACTGGCCAGTAGGGTCAGTATAGCTGCTAGCTTAAGCTTTCCCCCTGCCTCATCACCATTGGGGGGAAAACTGCTCTACTGCTGTTCCTTGCCACAAGGGTGGGGAGTGCTGCTGCTTACTCTCACTTTCACCAAGGGACACTACTCTGCCCACATCTGTTAGCAGAATCAACCCAGCTCTTTTAGGCCTCAAGCAAAACTCAACAATTTCAGCTTTTAGCATCTAGCAATCACAGGCTTCCATCTAACCCTCTCGTACCCCGCTGACTGCAGTTCTTCAGAAACAAGTGGATGACAGGTCCCAAAGTTAACCTACTAGAGGGATCTGCACAACACCAGTACTTCTCCCAGCAAAGCTGGACAGCAAAGGTACAATACCATCCTCTTGGGGGACTTCTTATCTGGAGCTTCCCCTCAGTTGCCTTCTGTGACTTTAGACTTACACACAAGTCGTGGTGAAAGCTGACCCCCTTCAGTGACCTTTATCCATTTTTTCCTTATAGAATCAGTACCTCTATAAACTTTAATATTTTGAAGGGAGGAGCCATTGTACACAAGCCTGACTCACCTGCCTCCTTATATTTAAGCTCTTAAAAATCAGTTAAAATGTGTAATTACAGTCACAACAAGTACAAAGTGTTCCCACCCCCATGAGCCATGCATACTAATGGAGGTATGCAGATAAGAACTACATAGGGTGGAAACAGAGATCACCTTTGTGCTGCCATAACAATTTTTATGGTGGCACAAAATGAAAGCAAACAGATGTCCATACCATCTGTTACACAAAAAATGTTCAAATTTGTGGCGGTGACAAAGTAGCATTACATTGGGCTGCTTTATCGCGCATTGGCAGGGAATGCCCTCCCAAAGGATTTC
>NW_005842095.1:304322-352276 GCF_000455745.1 Alligator sinensis | reverse complement strand
GGGGGGGGATCCCTCTGCATGTTTTCCACTCCACACCTGCAGATGCTCAAATTTTCCCCCAGCTTGCAGACATGGCCCAAGTCAGGGCACAGCAACTTGGGATATCAACAGATGCCCCTGGAACATCATCATTCCAGCTGATTTTGCTCCACTGAAGATGCCTGTTTCCAGCCATAGAGGTTGTCACACAGAACACCGATATATTAAATCAGGTTACATGTGTAACAGATGGACAAATGCAGAGAGGTTTGCTAAGACATGAGCCTTCTTATGTGATGTTCTATAGAAACATATCAAAGCATGCCATGCCATGGAAAGAAAAAAAAAAAAGTCAGTCTGAATAGGTAAGTTAGATAAAAGCTAGATGTCAACAAGAGGCATAGAGTCGAAAGTACTGGTCAAAGACCACACAACAGGTTAGCGAGCAAGGTGAGAAAGAACCTATATCTCCTGAAGGCCAGTTCAATCCTGCTGACTAAAAGAAGGTAGTGTTGTCTATGATAAGAAACAATAAACCACATACTTCTGTTGGAGAAGGCATATGGTAAAATAAAGGAAATTTTTACATTCCAGGGTTTTTTTCATAGCAGTTCCATTTTACAGATTTTAGGGGTTTTGCTTTTACGATTTTAAACTAAATGTAGCATATATTTAAAGAAGTGGCAAGTTCTTAAGAGTGAAAAAGTTTTACAATCAAAAGAAAGAAAAACAATTATGCTCTGATGCACCCTCATAATCTACGCCAAGTGCAGGATTATCAACTCTTCTTTGTTAGATCCAACCACCTATCTGGATACCAAACACTCAGACATATTTCAAAGAGCATGCATCATGCAGAGGCCAGTTATTTAGGATTAAAGGTAGATGTTAACTAAAATCATTATTTGGTGAACTCCAGAAGACATCACTACAAAAAGGCACTCCTTAGTAAATCATAATCATTATGCATTTTTCAATCCACTGACTGAATTTTGATGCACATTACATGATCAATGGTGTTGAAAATACAATTAAATGCTGCCTAGGTCATCCTATTCTCTCATTTAGGCATAAAGTAATTATATGCCTTAGATCTCCAATGTCTTCAAAGAGGGTTAAATTGCTTCAGTGCTTTTCTGAACAGAAATATGCTTTGGCATATGTTTTGTTAAATCAGGGCCTTTGCTATAAAGGACTGCTGCAAAGCAATGTAATTGAAAGAGAATATGAGAGGAAAAAAGGAAAGGGGATTTTGGAGATTGCAGACTACTAGAACTCTTTTTATAGTATTATTTTAAAACTTCTGGGGTTTTGTTATGATATTAATCATGTTATGTTCCCTGGCATATACAGGTTTTTTTATTATTTAAAATGAAGAAGTAAATGCATAAGCATATGGTGTACAGCAGTGGTGTTCAACGTTCTGGCTCGATGGGCTTGATGAATGGTGTAGAGTCAGTCCACAAGCTGGATCTCATGGTGGGGAGCAGGGGGGTAGTTTGTCCTCAGGGCTCATCCAACATGGGGTTGATCCACAGGTGCAATCCTGCTGCAAAGTGGCCCTGAGCTCCAGATCCAGTTGTGACTTGACCCCACGGTGAACTATTCAACATGCTAGTACAAATCCAGCATGCAGGACTACATTACCTGGCCCATGGGGCTCCCCACAGCTCCAAAAATTGGTGGCAGGGGAGCAGCAGAAGCATTAAATAGTTGCAGCTCTGGAAGCTGGAGGATGAGCACCACTGGTTTAATGCGCACTGAAAAATCCATGGCAGAAAACGGATTTCATGAAACTGCAATCTTACACAAGAGCATTTTTTTCCAAAGTTTTCAATAAAAGATTATCAAAACATTTTATTTCATTAGGATAAAAAAAATTAATCTGCTAAACTGAACCCTGTTATTTTGGCTTTTATATCTTGACCTAGCCACTTCATGTAATATAATTAAGAAACAAGCTACTGAAGTTGAACCAAGCTGAAAGGAAACTTTATGTAGTAGCAAAACTAAGGGAGGGGGATTCTGGGGCAGCAGCCTTGGATGCCAGCCTGGAGTGGCAAAAAGAGCAGCAGGTGCACTGCAAGCATTGATGTCACCCTATGTGTGGCTGCTGCCCAGGATGCTCAAGGCTTTAGTTACACTTCTGGCATCAACATCTTGGAAAGTTGTTTCTGCTTTCTTGGCAAAAATGATTTAAATGTTTTAGTCTGTTATTTCCAAAACAAAAATGTGATTCCTTTGTTGTTGATGGTTTCAGATAATATTAAACTTCAACTTCTCATTCATTTATGCAACGGTAGGAAACATTAAGATCAGAATTTCCTATGGAACCAAAGTTCTATTTTCAACCCGTTCTAACATCATACTGTCATATCATCATAAAGACTCAGCCCAGATGGATGGGGAGGGACATGAAATTAGCAGATTCAGTGAAATGGTATATTAAAACCTTATAACAAATTGGAGAGAGAAAATTGTTTGCAAAAGCATCTGTTTGATTGTATTTCTTTTTAGAGTACACTCAGAGCCGGTCTTAGGCATGGGTGACCACACAGGGCACTGTGGCCAGGAGGGTGCCCCACACACACACACACACACACACACACACACACACACACCCCCCCTACCCTGCCCCACTGCTTATGCTAGGTGGGAGCCATTGGGGGAATTTGGTGGCAACTAATGCGGGGCCTGCGGAGCAGGGCCTCCCCACTCCTCTGGCTGCACCCAGAACTGATTGGAGCTGGCTAGCTGGGGTAGCCAGATAAAAAGCCCCTGTGGGGCAGTGGCCACAGTGGCAGGATCTGTCAGGCAGCATGATGGACTGGGAGGAAGGTGCCCAAGGATGGACAAAGGGAAAGGCAGCAGTGCCCAGTAAGAAGGTGACATGGCTGGCTGGACCTGGCTTGTGCCAAGGGCTTCACCATCACTGAGTTGCTGGGGCTGGAAGACAAGCTGCAGCTTCCCCAGCAATCACCACCAGTGCTGAGGGTGAGGGCACAGGTGAGTGGACAGCACTGAGTGGTAGCACCCTGCCACTGGGACTGGGCTTCCTGTGAAGGCAAGCCTACCTGCTTTCAACCCACCTGCCCTTCCTACTGGCCCCTAAACCCACCGCCCACCACCAAGCCAGCATCTTGGGTGAGCACTGCCCCACAATAGCCCACGGAATCCATTGTCACCTGCAGCCGCTGGGGCATACGCAACACTCATGCGCTACCCCACCATGCACACACCTTTCACTCACACCCCCACACAGCACAGGCAACTTGGGGGGAGGCGGGGGGGAAATACAAATTTGTCCTGGACTCCATTTTCCCCAAGGCCAGCTCTGAGTACAGTACATTGATTTAGGGTCTCTTGTTTTTATAACTACACAAGTGATTGCCTTTATAGATCAAAAGGAATAGCATCTTGCATTTCTGTTGTCTATTTATCTATTTTCCTAATTCAATTTCAAAATAATTGAGGCACATATGTTTCTGTAGTGCCTGGCACACTAAAGACACTCTTGAATTGGGCCTCCAACCAATACCAAAACAGATAATAGAATAGTTGCATCATGTATTTAGCTTTCTAACCACTCTCTTTTACTTCAGTATTTGCTGCAGACTAACAGAATAGACTACATCACACATACCTATTATCACTGGCTTTTAATTTCCTGGCCCATGTCATGCAGCAAGTTTTGTTCCTTCTATTCCTTGTGTTTCTACTTAGTATTAATTCTAAACGCTATTTCTTGTTTTTCTTCTGGGAAGTTTTCAAACCAGCTCCTTGCCTGGATGCATCTACAATACCATGTTTGTCTTGTCTTTGCTTCTTGGATATTTGTTTCCTCCTTCTCCAGTGCTCGACATGCTGCCGTAAAATAATTATGCTTCCAAGTATAATAATGTTTTCACTTATTGTGCTCTATGCTCTTAAACTTATACTTTCTGCTGCACTAAAATTATATTACCATCAGCTTGATGATCTGGACTAGATTCCAGGTTGTGACTAGTTCTTCAGGTTACTCTTCGCAGCATCAGACAGTGCTGGAGAAGTCTACTCTTTTCTCCATTTGACAGCTTCCCATTTCACTTCTGCTCACCTGCTGGTGGTATTTAGTTCCACAGTTCACGATGAACTCATTTTGCTAGACATTCCTGTTTCAGCCTTTAGCTTGGAAACTGTACATTTTTTAATCCTACAGTACTCTGTTGGCACCTTTCTTTTGATTGCTGTTGGTCTCAATTTCTTTATTTTTCTGTTTTCCTATTATGCTCTTAATTTCCAGCTTTTCTGTTTTCTATCAAATCTCAGAGGTTGCCTGATCCTTCTGCTGGGAATTTTGGCTAAGATTTTTGAAGGTTCCTAGAAGGACATTGGAGCCCAACTCTTAGTGAAAGTCAGTAAAGTAAATGTTGGCCTCCTAATTCCCATAAGTCCCTTTGAAAGTCTCAGTTTGATAAATATCCATGATTGGAGGCGTAATTAATATGGTGTGCTTGGTGTGGGGTGGAGGGGCAAAGTATTACCTGCTCCAGGGACTAAAGTCCCCAGTTGGTGCTGCCATGGTGATCTGCTTGTCCCAGTGCTTGTTGCTACAGCAGCAACATGATGCTCACGTACCTAGCTGCTGCAACAGCAGTGGCACAGGGTTAATGTTGCTGCCACAGCACAAAGCCCATAGGGCCTGCCATTTTGGCATCCCCGCTAAGCTGGTGCCAGGGCTGGTGCACTGTTCACCTGTCCAGGTTAGCTCCTTCCCCATAATACCAAGTTACTTACCTCTATAGGCTCCTGAAAGGTGAAGTGCCCTCAGTGCCCTATAAAATCAAACTTCTTTAACATCCTCAGTTAGGGATTAGTCTTAGACATATGCAGCAGTCACCATCTGCTAGTTGCATCCCTGGTAAACTACAAATGACACCATGTTCAAATGAAAATCAAGAGTAAAAACATTAATGAAGACAGAATATCACCTGTAATGTTAGGAAGTGGCATCAATAAACTAAAAAGCCTACTTGCCAGATATTCCATTAGAAGCTTCACTTTATAGCAGTATAAGCAATTAACTTTAGAGAACTGTACCATTAAGCTAATTTTTGTGTTGATGAGACTGAATTTCTTAACATGAAGAAGACTTTATCCTCCATGTTACCATACCTAATTTTTTTGTTGTCACAGCCATTTCATTAGCCGCTTTAGTCAAACTCACATGCCCCTCCTCAAAACAGTAAGCTGTCAAAAAGGATTATTAAATACTATTATAGCAGCATACCTGAAAATAAAGATGCCTTCTGATAATGCAGTGTTTCAAGTGTATTCAAATGTACTACATTTTATACAAATAATGTTTTTTAAAAACAATTATGTAAGTCAATTTTAAATTAACTTTGAATGTTTAAAAACTATTCCGTTTGTAATTTTAAGTGTGAAAATAAATTATTATTGATAATATAAATGAAAAATTGTAGTTTGATACCTAAGAGTATTAGTATGAGACACCTCTCTGCTTTAATGAGCAAAGCTAACTGTCTTAATGTTATTTCTGGTACAATAAAGTTTATTTTGTTCATTTAATGAGCAAAAGCCCATGTGGAATAAAGGATAGGTACATACATGAATTTAAGGGCAGAAGAATAATTAAATAATATAGTTGGCTGTCTGTTCTGGGGGTACAAGCATGGGGGAGCAAGGAGCCCTGCCCACAGGGGAACCTGGGACAAGGGGAACCCAATGCCAAAAGAAAAACCCAGTAAAATAAAAAAAAATTAAAAAAAAAACTAAACCCTTTTAGGACACCGATGATTTAAGGGAACAAAAGAAAAACCCACACGGTTTATTAGCCGTGCTTATATGTAGCTGGAGCTGGGTGAGGTCAGCAGGACATGCCGTCCAGCGGATTCAAAAGCCAGGTCTGAGAGGGAGTAAGTGGGGATGCCAAGAGCAGGAGAAACTGCAGGGATTCCCCATGCCAGGTGCACCCAGCAACGGCAGAATCTGGGTGCATCCAGCATACGGAGGCTGTCATTGGCACTGACAGAGCTGAAAGGAGCATCCCACACTGGCGGCAGATGACATGGGACCCAAGGCAGCTCAGCAAAGAGCCAAGGAAGACCCTGGCTGGGGCAAGGATGCGGATCCTAATCAAGGAGATGTGCTAGGTTAAGGCTAGAGTTCAGTGGAAGAAAGAGGGCTGCAAGCCCAATGCCCCTTTCCTTTTTTCTTTTCAGTCTTTTCTTTATTTGACTGCAGTTATAGTTGGTTAGGGTAGTTCCTTCCTTTTCTCGGTCTGTTGGGTTTTTCTCCCTCTTTTACTTTGATGCAGGCTCTCGCTGATTACTTTGTTGTATATAGGTCTTAAGTGACAGTAAGGTAATTCTGGCAGAGGAAAAGGGCAGCAGTAGCATACAGTTCAGAATGGAACCACCAGACTACCAAGACATCTCCATGGGCAGAACACCCAGAAGCCCCTGGGTCAAGACAGAACAAAGGTCGGACTAACGAAAGCATAGGGAGCCTAAAGATCCAGAATTGACATCACTGGAGGGCAAGCCACACGAAGATCTTGAGGCTCATCTCAGGGGCTGGCATCTGGATGGGGTGTAGGGGAGGTAGAGCCCCATGTACATCTGCCAGGAGACGCAACAACTCCGGAGGTCCCCTTAATGGGAGCCCCCACCACTGAAGATCCATCCAAAGTCATGGCAGGTGAGTTTTGGGATTTTCCCTGAAGTGTCTGAGGGTCTGTTCCAGGATTGTACAAAGTCCCATTGCATCCAAAACCAGGCGCATGTGCTAAAGCTGCACGGGAGCGGATAATTGAACTGAGATGGACACACTGTCCCCATGGGCAGACCCAGGATTGCCACAGCTGGCATATGGCCACCCTCTTTTGGCTGTATGGTGCACGTGCAGTCAAGAGAGCACGCTGTGCATGTGTCACACAGCAGAAAGTGCTGTGGCTGTAGCATCTTGCTGTGATACTGGATGCAAGGGCCAGTGGCAAAGCTCTGAGGGCTCACCAGAATTTCAGTACCACTTCTGCCTGAGCTTCACATACTGCAAGTTCTGACTTGCAAGCTACTCCAAAGTCTGCTCCTATTTGCTCTTCTGCTCTCTCTTGCTTCCCCCACCAAATCAGCACTAGGGGATTGGGGTGAAGGCAGGGGGAGGATGGAACCAGTGACATTGATGCTCAGCCCCTGTTTTCACAAAGCCCAGAATGGCCATTTTTTCTGTGGGAGAAAAATCTGGAACACATATATACACACTTATTATATATGTTTATATAGTTTTCTACCATAAGAGTGGAGATTCTCCTGGTAGAAATGGAACATCTGTGTGTGACCTTTGTTTCTTTTAGGACTCTCCTTTTAAATACATTACCTGCAAAAGCAAGGGAAACATTCCAATTTCTGCTAATTCACAATGAAGAAATAAGACCTAAAAGAAATTCTTGGATGTTTCTTTTTTTCAGACGGGGTTGGGGGGGGGAGAGGAAATCAGTAAAATAATGGTAATCGCAAGAGATCAAAGGCTAGCCACTGAAAGGGGAAGAGACTTGAAATCATGCAATTTAAAATTCCGATCATCCTTTTGAACTCTAGTGGTTCCTCAAACTCGAAGAAAGGAGCTACTATTCCATCATTGATCACACTGTGAATCACCATGAATACTGAGCCCAAGAAGTCATCTAGCAAAAACCAAAGACTATCAAATTAAGTCTACAGTTAAATTTTTAAAAAGCGCAGAAAAAAGTTGCTGAAGAGGAAAAGTGCACAACATCAAAAAAATATACTACCACATCATTTAAGGTTTTTATCATGGTATCCCAATATATTAGGCAATGCAAACTACCTTTTTCAAAACAAAAAAAAAATTAACATTTGCAGTTCCCTTTTCTTTATTTAGCTTTCCTTTGTGAGAAATAGCATTAAAGGCCTCTTATTTATCCTTCCTTTATATCTACTTAGAATATTATGCAAGGCAGCCTCATTTTGTCTGTGTTTTTCTAGAGAGAAAAAGAATATATAACATGCTATAAATTCTGCAACTCTTACACAAATCCTATGCTTTATATGGTGGTCAGAAAGATAACCTTTCGTCTGTCATCTATTTGGAAATTATAGATTCCTGAGCAAGTACAGAAAAATGTAATAAAAATACAAATCTCTAAGATGGAATATTCAGCATCTCACAGTCACTGAAAGCATACAGAACAGAGGCATTAATAGAAGCCTCTGAAGCACAGCTTTTGACTGTATGCGCAATTCAGTGTCAAAGACAACTTTTCCTATTAAAGAACTCATTTGTAGAGTATTGGGAGAAAAGATAGAAGGAGACAGAAGGGGTCCTAGTCATAGTTTAAGAAAATTAAATGAAAACAGCATAAACAAACAGGTTTGCGAAGCAGCGGTATACACGAAATTTCTTTAAATACGTGTATCTGGATCTTTTAGAAAAAAAATAGTTTTTCTTGGTAACAAATATAGTACACCTGATTCATTAAGTCTCTGAAACAAATTCTATCACAAACCAATGAATAGTTCTGTGAAAAAAAATAAAATTTTACAGTGCTAAATGCAATCTTTTAAATCACTATCCATTTATTCCATGTCCTTCCTCCCCACCAGGACCAGCACCTAAAGCAGCAACATTTAGTTATGGTCACAGAATACAAAATGAAAGATAAAAACCCCTAGGTATGTGAACACATACCAACCTAAACTAAACAGACTTATGTTTGGTGCCATTTTTTCCTGTAGAAAAATATACTGAATAAAGCCAGTGCAGGGAGTTTAATGTAAGTATTCCATCTTTCCCAACAACAGAAATTATGAAAACATCTCAGCCCTGATTTCCCCTCATCTGCTCCCTCCCATTATTTTTTCTTTTTATGTCCTATGTCACTTCAAGTCTATCCTTGGTGTATCAATTCCTCCACAAAGCATATATTACATACTAGATACTCTGATGATCATTTTTAAATTTAGAAACCATGCAGGGAGAGTGCACTATGTAAATCTCAGTGCATAAATTTGCAAAATTTAGGGCTGCAGCTATAATATTAGATGAGCGAATCATCAACTCCTTTTTAAAGCATCAGATTTTGTGTGTCCAGTGCAACTGTGAACCTTTTTAGTCTGGAGGTGCCTACATCCCTTGATCTGAATTGATCATTGATATATACATTTTTATAGCCCTTAAAATGAATGCAGTTGCATGCAACTTAATTCAGTGCAGTAATAAGTGCCTAGAACTTCAGTAAGCAGAAAAAAACCCTTTGATTATTTACTGCTTATTTCATTCAAAGGTAAACTGTCTTTGTTTAGCTTTCACTTAGCTTAGAGAGGAAGTACAAAAGAGTTTCCGTACAGTCTTTTTTCAATTGATAGATTTATTGGTCTGTCCTCAGACTGGACAATTTTAATTCTGAGATCTCTCTCTCCCTCTTTTTTTTTTTTTAAATAGGACAAGTAGTAAATATTTATTTATTTATTTAGATAGGCAGATTTCAAATGCATCCTTTGCTTTAGGAAACTGCAGTACTACTAAGCTTGAGTGTCAGTTTTGAAATTCTAAGAAAGAACTTGGCAGGTCTGCTGGGATAATCCTTTTAAATTGGATTTGATAATGTTGGGATGGACTGGGCAAAAACATTTTTCACTTAGAAAGGACTGAATTCAATTATTTTTGATGGATGAGGCCTATCTCCATTAATTCTCTGGCCATCCTCTCTCACCTACTCTTCAGTTCACAGAAGAGTCACTTGCTATATGAAGATGATGGAACTGCTACTCCCTGATATGCACTATTTCTATTGCTTGACTATTATGCCTACTGACCTCAGTTACCTTCTTTCATGAAGAAGAAAGCAGAAGCCAGTAATTCTCAAAATAAGTCTTTGTTTTATAATTATCATTAAAAAAAAATTCTTCATACTCTGTCAGTGTAATTTTATATATTTAGTTTTACTAAAGGGATGAGAATCCCAACTGTTTTAATATTCATCTCAATATCAGGTGGTTTCATTATTTTCAACTACAAGCCATTTGTTATCATTTGTGAAAGAAAAAAGGGCTTATGTTTAAATGAAATGGACAAAAACATAAAAAAAAAATGCTTTTCTGGTTACAGTTCTTATATAATGATAGGGATGTTTTGAGAGAATCTCTCTGAAAGCAGATGTGGCTTTGGCAACTGCCATATATTGAGTGTTTCTTGATAACTCGTTCAAGTATTTGAGAGTATGCACTCTTTTTTTCCTTTTATTAACCTACCCATAAAGAAAATTACTTTTTGTATTCTTTTTTGTCTAAGAGAAAGTGATCTTGCCTATATTATCAGTTTATTTTCAGAGCACGCAGGTTCAAACTGAATACTTATAGTTACATTATCTCCAAGTTTAGATTTTTGCCCCGATTTTTGAACTTCCACCTAGCCCTCCCAGAATAGGTTAACTATGTAGATTCAATACCCTACTAGGAGGCATCTAGTTTAAAAAAATCCAAGCCTAGATTGCTCTAACAGGTTCCTCACTCACTGAATGTGTATTCTGCAGAGGCCAACACCCTGGGAGCAATACAATGTCTTCTTACAAGTTTTTGTGTGGACTTCAGTGTTCCACTTTCATCTTGTAAAGATATAAATGCTTTCATACCCAGTTACCTTAGAGACCAAATCTTTCTATGTAGCATATTGCAATAGTTATGTTCAGCAAACACACTTGAGCATGAACTCTCTCAATATAAATAAAGGCGCCAACAGGATATCGTTTGTAATACAAGGAATCAAATGCTGTGTGATTTGCCTTCCTTCTTGCTTTGCAACAGCGTCAAAGGGGTTGTTTTGTGTTTCAAAACATTCAAAGTCCTTACCTTTCTTTGGCCACCTCTACATGTCACATTTATGCTGAGATGAATGTTAACTGCAGCATAAATGAGAAGGGTGCTATACATGCACCTGATTTAAAGTACCATAATATGGGAAACAAGCCATAAAACATTCCACACATAACACAGAACATTTTTATGGCTGATTTTTGTGGTGCCTTAAATTGAACAAGAGTTGGGGTCTACAATCAGCCAACTGTCAGTCCTGTGATTAGAAACTGGATCAAAAGTATTACATTGAAAAATATTTAGGTTCTATAATAGTATATTTTAAATTCTGAAAGTTTTAGAGCTTTGAAGGGTCACCAAGGAAGTCTAATAAAACAGACCTATTATTTTCCACTAAGGAAAGATCTACAATACCTAGGGCAGATACTCATGATACCAACATTATTTGTTTCTTTAAAATAGCAGGATCTGTAAATTAAGTAAAAGATTTAGGACACTGACACCTGGAGAGAAATCCATTCCACTTAAGCAATACATTTTCATATAGTCTGGTTAAACAGGCTAACACTTTAGAGTGCATTTGTAAGTCATGTAATCTGCATGCTTCTAACAACATGTAACTAGATTTATTTTTCAAACAACCCAGAACATTTATTCCACAAGGCAGTATTAGTCAACATTCATCTAATTAACTTCCAACACACTTGCCCTAATCACTGATGCTCCACTCAGCTCCCAAAAGGCTGCCTACACTTTTTAACTCCATCCAGGAGTTCATGAAATCCACTTAGTCATGACATTTCCTGATTCTGTGTTCCAATGATTTCCTAATTCTATGAACCAGGCTCAATCTGAGAGCATGCTTTCCTTTCTACCATGCTGATGCAAAGCTAGAGGTATTCATGCCTTTCTTTCTCTTCAAAAGAAGTGAGCCTGTTTTGTGTCAATACTGAAAGATAAATCAGGAACAAATATCCTAATTCTGAAGCTCAGACCAAAAATCAGAGTTTATGCATAAGAAGGTCTTTGTAAAATAGAAAGCTAAGCGGATCTTGAAAAGAACATCTTTGTTGTTACTTTATAGTGAAATCCAACTGAATGTTTGGTAGCATAGACTGTATTGCGTGGGTTAGTGACAACCTGCCATTGATCCTTCATACTGTACATACATTTTTGCTTATATACTGCATTATAGTATTTTGAAGACATATAGGGCAAAATCCTTTTTTTTTTTTTTTTTTTTTACTTTATACTCCCAAGTGGCCCTTACCCAGCAATATAGCTGCCATTTTGGCACTTACATACAGTTGGTTATCCTATCCAATGTGCAATATGGATGAATAGGAAACCATATGGTTGCTAAGCACTTGCAATAGCCTGCATTTTGGTTGAGCAGGTACATGACTTTGTACACATGTTCTTGAGAACGTGCCTGAATGCAAGTCCCCCCCGTAAAGAGATGGAAATATATGTTTCCACCAAAATTGCCTATCAACCTTGAAGTGAACTCAACCTAATCTCACCGAACAACTTGTCTTGCCTTGGGTGGCTCTCCTTGACCAGTGGTGACTTGGTTACACTGCACATACACCTTACTAGGGAACATATACTGGGTACTAATGGGTTCTTTCATCTAGAGAAAGGCATATTAAGGAAAAATGCCCGAGAATGTTGTGACTACATCAAGGAAGGGGAAGATCTTCCATGTGAAGCAAGACCTGAATCAAATAGTGTTATAGAGAAGTTTTTCAAGAGATTCAGAGAGGAAAAGCAAATTTCACATTGTTCAGGCTTCATACCTTTCAGTTTTTTGTACTTCCATCCCTGATCCATGAACAGAAAGGAATCTGGTTGGGGGGGGGGGGGGGGGGGGGCAGAAAACTCAGGGGGGGGGGCGGGGGGCAGAAAAATCAGTTAAAAAAAACAAACAAACTAAATAACACTTGTAGCAAGGAGAAGGCTACCACATTATATTATGTGGATTTAATTATCTCAGTTTAGTGATCATGAATGATGGAAAATTGAAGAATTGCTATGAAAGTTGCAACTTCTGGGAACCTTAAGAAATTGGAGTGAGACGGGACCATTTCTAGGGGAGCCACAGTACAGATTTTTGAGCTTTTTTCTGTTCTGTATGGTTCAGAGACTTGGGTTCTAACAAAGAGGGATTTCATTTTGATGCAAGCTCTGGAAATGAGTTTTCTGAAGAGTAATTGTTGGGAAATTAAATTATTATATAAGAAATGCTAGTAACTATATAAAGAAAGGAAGAGGAGGAATAGCCACCAGCTGCTCCCTGCCAGCTCCTCATACACTGGAGCCCCCCCAGTGTGAAAAAAGGGTAGGAGCCTTTGCCCTGCTGCTCCATCCATTTACCAGGGGAGAAGTACCATGACCCTCCACTCCCCATATGCTTATCACTCTGGAGTCCCTGGAGTTAGAAGCAGGCAGAGGACTTTGCCTTGCTGATCCAGTTCCCCAGAGAATGGGAAGACTGGAACAGTTCACAGTTTCCCAGACCAGAATCATTAGTCTCAGGAAGTGGGAGGAGGAAGGTGGGGATGGAGATCAGGGGAGAGGAGACAGTTGAAGGCCAAATGAATGTATGGGATAACTCACACATTTAACATTAAGCACATGCTTAAATGTTTTCCTCAACAGGTGACAATCAAGAGATGAGCATATACTTCTAGTTTTGCTGTATTTAAGCACCAGTCCCAGGTGTCCTCCTATTTAAAATTAGACTGTCCCATCTAAAATGAGATTGTTTCACTCCCAACTTCTCTCTAGCACTCCAGCCCTCCTTCCCCATCTTCTTTAGTAACTCCACCCTTTTCTTTGATGGTGCTTCACCTCCCCTATTTTCTGGCACTTCACTGCCATTCTCCACCACTCTGCTTCACCCTCCCTTGCTGTACTGGATGCTCAGTTGAGACCAGAGCTCAGAGATAGCCCAGTGAGCCAAAGAGTGAAATGTCCCATTTTGAAACTAGGAAAACATGGTGACCCTCTCTCAAGAACACAATTTGTTCCTTTATGAACATGACTAAAAACCATTTTCCTTGCAACTCCTGTTAAAAAATTTGAGGCTCTGCTTTTGGCCTCAGGTTTCCTGAGATAGCAAAATCAGAGTCGCTTGTAATGCTTCAGGGAATTGAAACAGGGGATTTTTGTCTATAGTGTGCATGTTACAATACTGTGCATACTACAAAGGTACCAAAATCCTTAATTTTTTTCTTTGCTCCTTTTTGTATGGTAGAGACACTGCACTATTGGCAGTTTGCATCTGATGGCTGCATTCTTTCCAACTTCATGAGTTATAACCATGTAAAAGACTTAGCCTAATACAGATTTTCTATGCTGCTTGCATATAAACATCCTTTCACAACCACAATTTAGTGACCAGTAAATGATGCCACATGGAAAACATTACAAATCTAATTTGCCTTCTTAAAAAATAAAATAAAAAAGCTATTCTGAGCAGAGACACAAATATGCATAGTTGTGCACACCTCAAATGGACACTCTTGTAATGATCTTCCACTTATTCATTTGCAAAATCAGCTTTGCGTTACAAGCCATTGTTATTTTCAGCACCTCTCTACCTTCCTGTCTAAGCAGTTCAACCAAGGGTAATCATCCCCCATATGCTTTTTTTTCCAGATACGCTCTAAAAGGTATGAGCACTCTTTAGTTGAACTATGCCATGGTTACCAAGGCAACCAGTTGTGTACAGCAGGGAACAGCCATGTTTTCTCACTCTATTACATGCAGTTTGCCAGAGCATCCTTTGAAACGCGATGCATCTCAAAAGCCACACTTCTAGAGCCGATAGAATGCTAGACAGGTATTGGGTTCTGTTTGTTTGTTTTTTTAAACAAACACTTCTGTTCGTGGAGCACACGAGACAAATTTCAGAGACGCAATGACAGAAGCATGACATGATGTAGGCAATAAATAAAAATACGAAGCAAGTTGACAGTTTATTCACAAGCCTGCAATCAGCACAGAAATTACTCCATCAGGTTGCCATCTGTCCACTGTAGTTATAGCTGGAAGCATAATTATGTACCCTCTGGCCACATCAAGTCTCTGCCCCATCACCAGACCACCACTTATTCTGGCTTTTGTATTTGCACTGCATTCAGTACCTTACACTGGTTAAAATGTCCCCATGTGTTTTTTTGGCATATAATGCTAGTCTGGCCCAAACGCACATATGGATGCATCCATACAGCACCCAGTACATTTTACATTATTAATGTATTTAAAAATTGCTTACGCTCTATACACTCACAAGTGTTTAGTTCATATGCAGAGATGCTGTTGTTTATTTTATGCCAAGGACAGACTCAAACCCACATTGTGAGTCACTGATATGATGTTTAGTGCAAAGAAATGGGCAAGATCAAAATAAAACAAAAATACCTATTTTAAGGCAAAATGTTCATTTTGAAAGTTCAAGACTGACATAAACCTACCAGTTAATCTTTAAGTACATAAATAAGCTATCATTAAAAGGCAAAAAAGCCATGTACCCAATGTAATGTAAGACAGTATAATACAGTCTGACTTGTTACTCTACAGGGGACTAAGAAAATATACTGAAACATGCAATTTTTTGCTTAAGCTAAAAATAAAGATGTCACTGCAAGGTCTATTTTTCATATTTTATATTGGTACTTGGTATTACATGCGTTTAATTCTGCAGCCAGAATTGTTTTAATAGTTTAATGCTGTTGAAGATCAAAAAGATGCAAAGCCTTCTGCAATAATTGAAAGGCTACAGAATGGAGGGAAGCTGATCAAAATATTGATTACATATCACTTAGCAATATCTGTAAAATAACCTATCCGTGTTCTTAATTTCACTACAGCACAAGATTTGAACTCAGAGTCCATACAGCATTAGTTAATTAATTAATTAAAATACACTATTTATTTACATGTATGTATAGCTATACCCATATAAATTATATATACCATTTCTTTTGTATAACATTTTCCTAATAAGTAAAACCACCAGAATAGATATCCAATTTCTGAGGTTACCCCAACAAGAAAATGTTGTGGGTAAACTGGTCAAATATTAATGTGGTAGAAAAGACCATAGTACAGATTTAGGGTTCATGCACTAATTGTTTTGCACTATCAGACACAAATGGATGATCTATGGAACACAGTATTTGAGTATAGTGGGAAAATATCTTTGATTAAAGCAAGCACCTTTGAACAACAAATGTGAAAGTTCTTCCAGTACAAAATGGGTCACATACTAAGCATGGGTGCCTATACACATGCAGGGCAGCAATTTCCAGTGGTGCTGTAACTTGGGTGCTTTACTTGAAATACTTTAAGTACAGTGCTTTAAAACTTAATAAACATTCCATGTCTTGGTGCAAGTTTCATGACTTGCTGTAGTTCTATAGAGTAGGAGGCAGGGAGGTGGCAAACACTGCACAATGCAGCCTGAGGCTGATATCAGGCTCCAGATCTAGCTACACTTGGTGGTAGCAATTAGTAATCTCCGCTTTGAAAAGCCCCCATTAAATACATGTGCAATAGGGGTGAACTAGGTAGACTGAGTTGTAGTACCAGTTTGCCTCACATTTAAACCATATACAACAAGTTTCAGGGTGACTTCTGCCATTTTAAAACATTCTAAAAGTCACCCATGTGTATTAAGCAATGGCTTTTGAATGCTTTAAACAGTGAAAATCGTGACATGGATAGGTACTCCGAGTCTCTAAAGTGGGTTCCTCCCATACTTACCAGCTGCATGCTGTCTGTGAAGAACACCTGAAATCATTTCACAACTTGAAATGATTCATTCAACCAGTTTGAGCTCTGTTTATTCCGCTGATGGTTCTGACACCAGAAATGTATTCTTCATAAAAGACCCTGTTCCCTGAGGTACTAAATAAGTATTAAGCAATTAGTATTAAAGATTCACATGAAGACCCCAGACTTCACTCCAATTTTCTGCACATTTTCAGTAACATGTGGAGCTGTAAACCATCAAATAAGGAGTGCTACAATCTGGAGTAACACTGTTGTGGCCTAGCACTTCACCTTCTGTCTACAACCTCTTCTTCCCTGCCAACACTCCATATTCTAGTGCAGAGGGTATGTTGGAGCTGTGACTAGGAACAAACCTTAGTTGCCACCATCAGCTCTTTGAAAACTGCTGCAATCAGTTGCAATTCTGAGTTGCACCACACGCAGCACACTTTCCTCAGGAAACAGTGATAGTAGTCATCTTTATCCTATTCCTGGCAGGCCTGCTGGACCTGACAGTCAGGGTCCTTATTATTCAGACCATATGGAGGCAGAATTAAAGAAAAAGAAACAAGGGAAATGAAATTTCCCAAGTCAGGACAAGCAAACCATTTATATTAGAATCCAAAGGCAGAATATTTAATTAGATCTTTACTTTTCTCAGACAAATTATACATTATAAATGAGGGTGGTGGGGGAATGTTTTTTTTGTTTGTTTTTTTTTAATTTTTTTTTTAATTTTTTTTTAACTATGACCATGCCAAGTCACTATGATTTTTTTTTAGTTTGTTTGGTTTTTAAAGCAGATATTGATATGGGAGTTAATCATCTAAATTATGTACATCGTGATGATGTTTCTAACTCCATTTCTTATTCTTAAGGAGTTACACCATCATGGATTTACCTTGGTGAATTAAAAAATATTTTAATTAGTCAAAAGAATAAACTAAGAAATAGTTCTACAATAAGATATTTGGATTTTCATGTGTTGGGGAAGATATTGCAAAAACTGACTGTGGTCAAAAAAAGTTACTAAACTGATGTAGTTCTAAATAAATAATGGCATTTATGATTAGATTTTATATTATATCATTTTTAGACTTCTCACGATTACATGTTTATCTCTAATATTCTGCAACGGTAGGTTGTCTGTAGTCCTAATGGAAGGAATGCAGACCCTTCACACAGCTGAATTAAACCTGGTTGAACAATGAGAAAGAAAAGGGGCTCCAAGCCACTGCAAACCCATAAGCAAACAGGTCAGAGAAGGAAAGGATAGGACTATACAAGTAAACTTCCTGTGCCAGATAACAGCATCCTTAATCATGCTGCACTCATCCAGGTAGACTCCCTCTTCAATCTGAAACAGTGAAGCCCCAGCCATTCAGTGCTTCAGGTGAACTGCTCCCAGACTACTGCAGCTGGCAGCACAGTTTGGAGGGGAGGGGAGCAGCTAATAGTGGCAAAAGAACAAGTCAGGGACTATTTAGAAAACTTGGACATATACAAGTCCATGGGGCCAGTTGGGAAGCGCCTGAGGGTGCTGAGGGAGTTGGCTGATGTGACTGCAGAACTGCTAGCCATCATCTTTGAAAACTCATGTCAATTGGGAGAAGCCCCAGATAAGTGGAAAAGGGCAAACGTAGCACCCATATGTAAAAAAGGGGAAAAGGAGGATCCAGGGAACTACAGACCAGTCAGCTTGACCTCTGTCCATGAAAAAAATCATGAAGCCAATCCTCAACAAATCTATTTCTAAGCACTTGGAGGAGAAGAAGGTGATTAGGAACAGTCAGCATAGATTCACCAAGGACAAGTCATGCCTGACCAACCTGATTGTCTTCTATGAGATGACTGGCTCTGAGGATGTGGGGAGACCAGTGGATGTGGTATACCTTGATTTTAGCAAGGCTTTTGATAGTCTCCCACAACTTTCTTATAGACAAGCTAAGGAAATGCAGGCTGGATGAATGGACTATAAGGTGGATAGAAAACTGGCTGGAGTATCAGGCTCAAAGGGTAGTAATCAATGGCTGATTGTCTAGTCCCAGCCAGTATCAAGTGAAGTGCCCCAGGAGTCCATCCTAGGGTTGGTTTTGTTCAGTATCTTCATCAATGACCTGGAAGATGGCCTACAGTGCACCCTCAGCAAGTCTGCAGATGACACTAAACTGGGGGGAGTAGTAGATACACTGGAGGGTAGTGCTAGGATTCAAAGTAGCCTAGACAAATTGGAGGACGGGGCCAAAAGGAATCTAATGATATTTAACAAGGACAAGTGCATAATCCTGCATTATGGATGGAACAATCCCATGCACCAGTATAGGCTGGGGGTTGACTGGCTGGGCAGCAGCTCTGCAGAAAAGGACCTGGGGGTTACAGTGGAAAGTAAACTGAATGTGAGCCAACTGTGTGCCTCTATTAGAAAAAGGGTAATGATGTACCGGGGTGCACAAACAACCTATTTTGTCAGCAGGTCAAGAGAAGTGATTGTTCCCCTCTATTCAGCACTGGTGAGGCCATATCTGGAGAACTACGTTCCAGTTTTGCCCCAGTGTTCCCCCCCCCACCACCCCGGAAATGATGTGGACATATTGGAGAGAGTCCAATGGAGGGCAATAAAAATGGTGAGGGGGCTGGGGCACATGACTTATGAGGGGAGGCTGAGGGAACTGGTCTTATTTAATCTAGAGAAGAGGAGACAAAGAGGGGAATTAAAAGCAGCCTTCAACTACCTGAAGGGGGGTTACCTAAAGGACGGAGCTAGATGTTTCTCAGTGGTGGCAAGTGTCAGAACAAGGAGCAATGGTCTCAAGTTGCAGTAAGGTAAATTTAGGTTAGTTATTAGGAAGAATTTTGTCACTAGTAGGGTAGCAAAACACTGGAACAAGTTACCCAAAGAGGTGGTTGAAGCTCTATCCTTGGAGGTTTTTAAGACCCAGGTAGACAAAGCTTTGACTGGGATGATCTAGCTGGGGATGTTCCTGTTTTGAGCAGGTGGTTGGATTAGATGCCCTCCTGATGTCCCTCCAACTCTAATTTTCTATGATTCTATGACTACTTAACTGAGTGACAGAGCTGATTATTTTAGTCCTATGTTAAATAATCTTCTTATGTTGCTACATGGATGCAACTATGCTACTTCCAGTTTCAGAGGCAGACCATCTGGGAGACTGCTCCTTGCTTGAGGCTGCTACTGCTAAGGGATGGTAAATTTATACTACAGAGAGTTTTTGAACAGGTGGCAAAGGCTGCAGATATGGCTCAATCACCACATGATTGCTGCAGGTATGCTGAAGCCTGTAAGTCATGAAGAAGGCTACAGAAATACACTTACCTCATCCATCCACCATCACAATAGTGACATGGTAGCATAGAAGTGTGAATGAAGTATTACATTTCCTGAGGAAATAACCAAGAGCATTGTGGCTTGTATATCATCCATAGTTCATAGTTGTTCTCAAGGACACAATCTAGCCTGCAGGGGCTTTTTGTTTGATTTTTAGGTCCATCTACACAAGATACTTTACTCACGACTTGAGCAAGTTACTGTTCAGTAAGCATCACTGTCTACATGTGCAGATGCCTACTACATAGTAATTTGCTCTAATCCCAAGTAAATTTTCTACCTGTATTTACAAGTAAAACAAAATTACTTGGGAGCAATTACTGTGCAGTATGGCATGTGTAGATGGACGACTGGGAGCAAATTTGCTTCTGGTCAGCTGGGCAGCAGGAGACAAGAGATTGCTCCCTGCTCCTGGGAGCTGCCTGCTGCCAGAGCAGACTCCACCACTGGAGCCCAGGCAGGAACAATGTCTCTGCTATCGCGAAGCAGAGCCTGAGAACTCCCTGTACAGGGAGAGTTCCCTGCCCAGCCTGGAGCTGGCTGGGGCCTGCTGCTGACCAAGACAGTTCCCAGCCAGCCCCAGGCTGCATGGAGAAGCCTTCATGTGAAGTCTGGAAGTCTCTGGGGACTGTCACATTTCAAGCAGTTTCCAGTCAGCTTCAGGCTGCATGTGCAGACTTCTCCATGCAGCCCTGGGTTGGCTGGGAACTGTCTTGGTCAGGAGCAGGTCCCAGCCCCGTACCCTGATCAGGCTATCGAGGTGCAGGGCTTGGAAAAAAAAAAAAGAGAGCAGCAGGAGAGGGGCAGGTCCCAGCCCCCTGCCCTGATTCACTGGTGGGGTAGCTAAGTGCAAGCCCCAAGCTAGGTGGGGGATTTCTGCCCAGCCAGGGGCTTGCAGTTAGCTGCCCCACTGGTACACTGGGGCAGCAGGGGGTTAGGACCTGCCCCTTCCCTGCAGCTCCTCCCATACCCCCTACCTCTGATTGGAGAGGCAGGGCCAGGACCTCCCTGCTGCTGGGGTAGGGGAAACACTTTCTTCCACTGGGGCTCCAGTGTGGGAGCCTGCCCCAGCAGCAGGCAGCTCCTGGGGGCAGGGAGCAATCTTGCTGTCTCCACCAGGAGAGATCTGTTTCCTGGTCCTATGCTCCCTGCCAGCCCCTGCAAATCTGCTAGACACTTGCCCAGGGTAGGTTAACTCTAGAATAAATTACTCTAGAGTAAACCCACCCTGGAGTATTTGCATGTGTAGACACACCCGTGGAGTGTTCATTATTTAAAAGAATCTGGGGTACATGTGAATGTGTACAGCAGAAGAATTGTCCTCATGTAATTTAGAAACATAATACAAAAAAGTACCAGATTTTGTTTTGCACCATCTCTATCATTGCTAAAGGTTTTTTGAGGTTCTTTATTCACAAAACTCTTCTATTGAACAGTTTTGCTAATCTTGGTCAAGATCAATCAATTTTTTTGGTGATAAAATGCTGCTAAAATATAATAAAAGACTATTTGTTATTGGGTTATAAAAGCCTGTATGTCATTTTCTCCTTTGGAGATCTGGCTAGTCAGCATCAGCATGGGGCACAAGAGTGTTCTGTCTAGTTTCATTGTGCCCACTGCTTTCTTTGTGTTTTTTGTTTGTTTGTTTGTTTGTTTTGATTTGAGTTGATTATAACAAAGAAGAGAGGCATCTTTACATCCAAATTCACATTTACTTAAGTCAGTTTGGTGGGCAACAACAGGAATAACTCTATGGAATACTGACAATTTAAGATTAATTTAATCCTCCATAGTGGATGTTGTGGACAGGGCACACTAAATTGAGAAAATAAGACCAGGTTCATGTGCTTTTTCAGCCAGGGTTTCAGGATTTAACTTTTAACTTCCAAAACCGGGCTGGTGAGCCCTCATGAAGACAGCGATTACGGACCCGGCCGACAGACCGAACCGCCTCACCGCGTACCCGGTCTAGTACCAAAGGCCAAGATGCCATCAACCCGACCCTCGACAGGAATCGAAACTGCCACCTCAGAGGACACCGGAAGAGAGAGCCATGTTCAGATTTCTCCTGAACCACTCCAAGCTTACCAAACAACAGCTATGCATTCTAGGGGATGCAGGACAACGACAACTAGCACACGAACTGGGCTCACACCTCCACACAAACACAGTGTCATAAAACAAATTTACCGCTCTTAATTTTTCCCTTACAGGTCCAAAGCCCAAGACGCGTGACCATCGTAAATCCAGGCTGAAGGAAAGGGCGCCACCAAGAACACTGAGGCACCGACACGTGACGTCATCATGCTACCCCTAAACAATCAAATTGACGCAATTCGGAAAGTCACCACCGATACAAATAAAATCTCCGATATCGGGCAAGGGTGGTTATCTGGCCTCTTTGGCTGGGATGCGTCTTCATGGCTTTTAAGCCTCTTAACGCTCCTTATTACTTTGTTGATTCCCCTTTTAGTATTTGCATTTGCGTTTGTGTTGGTTTATGCAATTTATTAAGAACAAACTTATGTCGCTATCTGCTTTTGTATATACCCACTTGCCATATGAACCCCCCGAATGAGATGACGACGACCTAAACAGCCTACAAGTACTTTAGACCCAAACTGTGCCATCGGCAAGGGGACATGTCAGAACCCATTAAGTAAATGCCTATGGCACAGTGGAAAATCCCAGCACAGTGAAAAGCCCACCAAGCCCAATGACTACATTTGTTTAAACTTCACAAGCCCTTGTAATTGGTAAAATGTGTGCCACCCATTGACCGGTTACAAATTATTCCCACTTGGCAACTAGCAATTGGCCTGTTAACTATTCAAAGGTACGAGCAGCTTCCGCCCACGTTGGAGAACTCCGCACGCATCCTGGAGTAAACTTGGCAGACTGATCACCCACCAACGACTCCCTGTCACCGACCTCCCTGACGTACCCCCTCCCCTGCATGCTCGATAAGCCATTTACAGAATGTCTCGTCTCGTCTCAAAGAGCTCTTGCTACGTTCGTAACTGCAATCAAAGTCAGCTTCTTCCTGCGCTGCACGCATTGGCGGCGTAAGTAAACAATCTATTTTACCAATACGCATCTGTGCCTAATTCCACTCCACTCGCCGAAGTACCCACCTGACGTTCCGGGCTCCCGGCCATAGCCCGGCAAGCCGGTCTGACACCACAACTTCAAACTCCTAGATACAGAAAGTCAGGGACTCAATATAGACATTGGATTTAGGACACACTACAACCTGCCTGACATCCAACTCCCCAGGTACCTCTCCACTTTTATCTTCACTGCTACATCCCACTTCCCCCCCTACCCTAGCCTGTTCCTCACCCCCTGATGCCCCCATTTCCATTTTCACTGACTGGCTTTCTTGCCTGCATTGTATGCCACCTTCTGGCCTCTTTACTACTCCTTCCATCCAGGAAGCACACACACACACACACACACACACACACACACACACACACACACACACACACACCAACTAGATGCTTCCTCATCCTGATGAAGAGTTTTAAACCCAAAAGCCTATGCCTCGCAGATGGCATCCAGGCTGAGCTCACTTGTAGCCTCACAACCCCACTGCAACCAGGAAGCCTCAGGCCTGTCAAAGACGTGATGGGCCTGGGATTTCCCCAAACAGGACTGTGCGTGCATGAGGTGGCTGGAGGTTATGGCACCTCCTACCCATCTTGCACCGGGGGGATCCTCAGTCCTGGCATTTCCTGGGGCTGCCGCACTGCCAGTAGTCCCACCAGGCCTCCCGATCCTGGTAGGGTACAGTTTTAGTGGTCATGCCCATGACCTGGGTGCTCCTCCTTCCCCAAGGCCCCAGCCCATACCTACAAGTTCATTCTGGCATGGGAGCTCAGCAGGGAGATGATCTTCCCCTGCTGGCTGGTGATGCAGTGATTGCTGACTCCAGCTCTGAGAGCAGGGCATTAAATGGTTTAAAGAAAAAAAAAAAAAAAGGGAAAAGGCGCAGAAAGGGGGGGGGGGGGGCACTCTGTCTGCAGATGGAGCTTGAGGAACCCCAGCAGTGGGAGGTTCACCTTCAGGAACACCTGCTGCTCCAGCAAACCAGGATCCAAGCAGATGCAGTGGGGTGTCACAACATCCCCAACAATGCTGAACACCCTCTTGCTTAGAACAGTGGTCAGTGGACAGGACAGTTGGCCCTGGGCAACCGTGGCCAGATCCTACCACATTTGACTGCAGGTTGCCCAATAAGACAAGAGGTCACACAGCAGAGGCTCGACGTCCTGGGCATGATAAGTAGCCACTGAAGCCTACCTGCCAGAGGCTGGGTCTGGTGAGTCTGGAACCCAACACTGAAGCCATTCCCTTGGTCCACATGGGCAGCAGCTGGCTTGGAGAAGACTAGCTGGTGCTGGGATTACTGGCATGAGAAAGAGGATCCCCCTCTTCCACATCCCCTCGCCTCTGCCCTTCTGCCTCCCTGACTGTTCACCAGCACCTCCATCCAGTGATCAAGGGTTTTGGTGCTGCTTGTGCATATGCTCCCCTTCACCCTTGGGTCACACATGCCCACCAGCATGTGGACCATACTGGACCGCAACCAATCCAGTTCTTTTTTGATGCCCTCCTTCAGCTGCCTCACCAATGCCTGCACCCATGGTGAAAGCAGCTTACCCCAGGGAGAAACATTGATCCCCTGGAACTTCTTCATTTGTTTCTCAAGTTCCCTCACTACAGAAATCACCTGGCTAAGGAGGGCACCACCAGCTCCAAGTGTCTTGGTTGAGGACCACCAAGATCTGGCAGATGATATCCTATTCTGCTTTGTAAGGGGAGCTGATGATCCCAAATCTCCCCAAGCAAGGCCATCTTATGGATGGCCTTCTGTTGCTCCACCAGCCTTTCCAGCATCAGGTATGTGGAGCTCCACTGAGTCTCCACATCCTGCATGATTTTGTGCTGTGGGATGCTCAGCTCTGTCCGTTTCTCCTGCAGCATCTTGCCCCCCTTGGTGCTGCGGTGGAAGTAGCCCACCACCTTCCTACATTTTGAAATCAGCTAGGTGGTAGTGACAGTGCCATCACTGGCAGCTCTGTCCCCCTCCAAGGCATCCCTAACTATGAGGTGCAGCTTGTGTGTCACACAGCAGATGGCAACAAAGTTGGCATCACAGACTACCTTGATCATATTGGCCCCGTTGTCAGTTACCAGGAACCTGTGGGTGAGCTCACCCTGCCCAATGAGCCACCCCTGCAGTATGCAGTTCATGGCCACCATGATCTCCCTTGCCATGTGGGACTCATCCATCACCTCGGCTTGAAGGAGAATCCACTGATGGCCTGACTGATCACACTAGTGCCGTGAGGGAGAGGTAGGCGTAATCACCACCACAGCTGCTCCAGATGTCCAAGGTGAAGTGCAAGACTACTGCGGCCCTGCCTTGTGCAGCTCCTCCCTCAGGTACTCCCTGCATGCCTCATACAGGGAAGGCACCACTGTCCTGCTAAAGGTGGTACATGTGGGCCCTTGGTAGGATGAGGCCACGAGCACCATGAGATGCTTAACTAAGGAGAAGGGATGGCCATCCAGAGCAAGAATCTCCCCAATGGTCTGGGTAACCCTGCCCTTGCAACATGCCCCACTTTGTCTGTGACTTTCCCCCACTGCTCCAGGGTGGCCTGCCTCTGCTTTGTGGGAATGGAGGCTTTGGAGTAAGAGGTGAACCCCCCTTTGGGCATGCTCCCACTGGTGTCAGGTTGAGGAGGAACAAGGGCAAGGGGGTGTTGCCTCCTGAGATGCAGCAGCATGGCCATGGTGGTGAAGTCTTTTACCTGCATGATTAGGGGACAGCAGAGCAGGCCCTACGAGGAAAGGTTAAGGGACCTGAACCTGTTCAGCCTCCACAAGAGAAGGCTGAGGGGGGAATCTAGTGGCCTGTTACAAACTAGTCAGGGGGGACCAGCAGGCACTGGGGGAGTCCCTGTTCCCCCGAGCACTACCAGGAGTGACTGGAAATAACTGTCACAAGCTGGCAGAGGGTAGATTTAAACTAGACATCAGGAGGCACTACTTCAGTCAGGGCGGCTAGGATCTGGAACCAACTTCCAAGAGAAGTGGTGCTGCCTCCTACCCTGGGGGTCTTTAAGAGGAGGCTAGATGAACACCTTGCTGAGGTCGTTTGACCCCAGTGCTCTTTCCTGCCATGGCAGGGGGTCAGACTTGATGATCTGTCAAGGTCCCTTCCGACCCTACCAACTATGAAACCTCCTGGCCCCAGCTGATCTGCCTTCAGCAGTGCTGGCAGATAGCATACTTGGGATCATTTTGAGGTGGCAGATGATCTCACACTACACTACCCCCCTGCTTCCGGGTTGAGGGTGGGAATCCTGCCTTATCCCCTCTCCTCAGCAGGCTGAGGAACAGCAGCAGGATGAGCTGACTCAGCTAAGCCACTTGCCTCCCACAACCTCAGCCTCCTTCGAGGTGCTTTCTGGAGAAGGAGACCCGTCTCTAGGGGAACTTTGAGGGATGTGGACCACAAACTCAGATTCCCCCTCACTCCCCAGAATTTCTTTTGCTAGGGCACTCAGGTCTCCTGGTTCCAGTTCCTCCTTTGGCACTGGGAGGTTCACACGGGAAGATGCAAATGGGGTGGAGAAGACTGTCATTCTGCTGCTGGTGGCTATTTCTGGTGTTAGGGGAGGTTATGCAGTTGCAAGAACAGATACTGCTCCCACCTCCTTGCTCCCACTGGCAGCGGAAGACTCATAGGCACATCCTCGTTCCTGATAGCTATGTTTTGGGAAGGGGATGGGACAGAAACTTGCAGCACTAGCTCTCCCCCTATTCCCTGTAACCCCTCTCTCTCCCCTGCCAGAAGATCTGACACCTGCCTTTCCAGCAAGCTTCATATTCATCTTTCCTGTGCTGGAAAATATGTCTGTGTGTGTGTAAGTAAGTAACTAATAATATCTCTTCAACTTCTTCTCAGATTACTGTATGTATGCATCTGATTTCTTGTGTTGTGTTTACTGTATGCATGTGTAATTAATGATATTAATATCTCTTCCTTGTCTCTGTATGTGTGTGAGTGCAATGTATGTGCTTTTCTGCAGCGATGCATCACACTGCTGGGGAAAACACAGCTTTAAAAAAAAAAAAAAAATGTGTGGTGGGGGGAGGGGGGTTTGGATGACAAGAACAAATGAGAGGTTTGTGGGGGAAGAATAAGTCAAAAGAAATTAATTGGATAGGCTTAAGTAGAGGTATTCTAGGCAAGGCTAATTCATAAGCTGTATCCAATCCTTCCAAAGAACAGAAACTAGCAAGAGACCAACTAGGAAGCCAAGCCAGTCCAGTACCTTCAGATGCTGTTGCTCAGGCAGAAACAGCTCACAAAAAGGACAGAAAGACTACAGAGAAAGGTTTATATGCTGTTTCTACCTCCCTCCCCCAAAGCACTGCGATTGGAAGGGGACTCAGGAAAAGATCACAGTCACTGCCCAGCTACAGATCCAAGTCTTCCCTGCCCATCCCCTGCTCCCCCTCCCTCATCTCAGTTTCTGTCCTGCTAAAAAAAAAAAAAAAAAAAAAGCCGGCCTTCCAAATCAATTCGGAGGTGGGTTCTTTTCCCTCTCCCAGTTTGATTTGGATTCAGTTTCCAATTAAAAAAAAAAAAAAAGTCGGTCCGAATCTTCTCCAAATCAAATTGGCAACTGGAGTTTCGCACTGCCCTGATATGACTATATATGAATGTGTACAAATTTACAAAACAATAAGCCATATACAATATATAGGCATTGTTATTATTCAAAAAGTAAATAAACAATAGAACAGCCCAGAACAAAGGATATTGATCAGGCAACCTTAGAACTCTATTAATATATCTCTATATAACTATATTCTTCCCCTTTAGTGATTTTGTTGTAATAATAAACTTGTATATAGTTAGGTAATTGACTGACTGGGCCTGACTCTATAGGGGACAGAGGCGACTGCTGGGCTGCAGTGTCCCTCCACAGCACACCACCCTGCCAATAATTCCCTGAATTGGAGAGGGGAAGTACAAACCCGTGTACACCCAGGCTATACATATGGAGCAGCTTGATATGTGCAACTCCAAATCATAAGCAATACATTTGGGCAGTGCTGCAGGTCAGCTAGTTAGAGCAGACACTCAGGTATGCCAATTACCTGGGTGCAGAGCTGTGCAAATGCATCTACCCTGATTCCAATTATTGAAGTAGCAGTAGTCTGTGTGCCACTGACTGTTTAGCATGCTACATTTGAAATGTACTTGTAGATATGCCCTGTGAGTATGCATTATGACAGCATTTAATTACATAACATACTTTTTTTTTTCATCCCCCCCCCCCACCATGTACAACATCTAAATTAAATTTATTTCAGGCAGTGAACTAGAAAACAGGTCCCCTCTGTAGCATTCTGTAGCAATTAATGTGGAATGTGTCTGCTGAACAAAGCTGGGGATTTCAGGAATAAAAAGGGGAATTCCCTCAAGGTTAAACAGCTGAATACCACCGTGTACTGGATTCTATCCCTGCCTCTGCCACAGAATTTCTATGAGAGGCATTACAAGTCATTTAAAAATTTAAGCACACCATGGGACTGCACCTAGTAGGTGCCTAAATAGATTTAAGTGCCATTAGTTTCATTTTATTCTACCTTTTCTGAATCCCTGAAAAGTTGTTAATGCAAAATGTGAGCAGAGATCCTCTTCTTCCACACAACTTTTTTATGATGTAGTCTTTATGATGATGAATGAACTCTCAAAATAAACATATAGGACAAAAATATGCAAGCATCAATAAGAGTACATTTTTAAAGAACCACCACTCCCTTTCTGACCTCGCCATCCTTGTAGTCCAGGAAAATTTACAAACACCTTCAAAAAGGCAAGGACTGGACACTGACGCTGATGTCATGGCATAATATAATCTACCTGATTCCTGAACACCTTTCTTCACAATACAGGTGATAATGAGCCTCTTCCTGTTTGGCAATCATGATATCCTATCATTTTTGTTGTTGTTGTTAATTGTTTCTTTGCTACCCATGGGTACTTCTTTCTTCTCCAGTTTTATAGCCCTCCACACTGTTTTTAATCATCATTGTGCCTGTTTCCTTCTTCAGACCTGTTGAAGAATGCTTCACATTTTAAAGTTTGCCTAAGTCAATCCCAGCCATGCAGTTGGCCTAATGAAAGATATCACCCACAAAAATCCTTGCCTCTCCCATAGTACAACAAATATAAATTGATGCACACTTGTGTACTACTTGGTCCTACCGAGGTTGAGGTTACTGCCAATGTGTTTGCCCAACAAACAAATGTACAAAGATTCCTTGGACTTAAATGAAGTGTGAAGGGATATCTACTTTCCCAAACTGGAGACCATAAAGTACTACCAGGTGTAGATGTCCAGTGAGCATTGTATGCAAATCTTAATAACAAGTTTGAGAAACTGAAGGAGTTCATTAAAGAGATTGCAACCCCAAGAAACTATGACACACACAATCCGCCTTTTAAAATCTCACACAGACAAAAACCAAGAGTAGATCCCCAGCACAATACCAGAATTGATGTATTTACTGCCACAAACTAGTAGTAGTTACATTTTAACAAAGGAAGAAAAAGGATTATTCATAAACTGAATTATTTATTAATACGTGTTCATACTGCCCTAACTCTAGGAGTAAATATTGCAGTGTTCTTCTCTTTAAGAGTCATATAAGAAATTCAACTATGTGACTCACTTTAAGATGAGTGAGTATCATATGATTAATCTCCCTGTAAATCTTTGGAAATGTTTAAAAATGAAAATGTAAACATCATGCTAAACAAAGGGAAAATATATGGACCTACATGCACAAAAGAAAACCATTAAAGAATTTGGCATTCACATTTCAACTTCACTTCATTATATGGTTCCTCATAAAGAATTTATAGTAGTAATTCTGGACCCAACACTTCCTGTAGGCTGCATCCTAAAAGATGATTTGGCGACAAGATCAGGCAGTAATGCTGCAGCTGCTTGTAAGTCCCTCTTATAATGAATTACTAAGAACTTCTGACAGGAAATAAAAAAGACACTATAAATCAGAAGTTACTTGTATTATAACTTTATCTCCACTGGCTATGCAGAAAGAAATAATACAGTAAAAACTA
Organism: Alligator sinensis; assembly: GCF_000455745.1. Taxonomy (NCBI): domain Eukaryota; kingdom Metazoa; phylum Chordata; order Crocodylia; family Alligatoridae; genus Alligator; species Alligator sinensis. Next base: position 322,158 of record NW_005842095.1, on the reverse strand, counting down.
TACAACAGTTGTACTATACAACTAACGCATATTTTAAAAGAGTCTATGTTAAGAAACTAACTAAATGGCCAAAAATTTTCACAGAACTTTCCTTCACCTAGCCACCTGTGAAGAAATTATGCAGGAGGAAGATCCAGAGGGGGCCCAGTGGTAGAGTTGAACCCCCTTTTGATTCTTGTTCCACCCAAACTTTAAAACCAACTGCCTGGCAGTGGCAGCAGCATTATTCTCACAGCAGAAGTTAGCCAATCAGTTGACTTCATGGCTCATTATAATAATCTACCCGAATAATGCTCATCTCTCTTCGCTCCGCAGGTGCTAACGGCCCTCTCCTTTTTAATTGTCTTGATGTTCCACTACTCAAACTATCATTTCTTCTGCAATTCCACTGTTTGTTATCCATTCCTGGTAATATCTCTCCTGTTTCATAGTACTGCAGACTGCTTTTAGCTCTAGCTAAAAAACTTAACTCAGGTGTGGTAATATTTACTGACAGCAAAGTATTGGCGACACTGTGAAGACACTCAAGAAGGCTAGATTTTGTTTTATGAATCCGAATAAGATATGTATAACTTACGATAGTGACTGCAGAACTAAAGAAACAATCTTTTGACTAATTTTGCCTAGCTTTTGTTTTTAATCTACTATGTAATCTAGAAAATTAGAGCTATTCCAACAACTGCATACATGTTTTTGCTTTGATCTTTAACTGAATAATATAGTCCTAGGCCCCTAGCATATTAAAGCTTCTCGTTTCCATTGTATTGTGAGAAAAATGTGTTGTGCTACATGTAATGAGGCACTAAACCATCTACACCCCCTTTTCAAAATCCAAGATTCACTCATGTATATATAGTTTACTTTTTGTGAGTATTTATTTGGATCATCAGGGTTTCTCAGATGGTTGCGAGTGTTCCTCCACTAGACCAAAAATAACCTTAACCTAAGAATTCCCTCTATCTCTGTAAATCAGGTGACGGGAGAAAATTGGGTAAAGAAAAGATCCATGTGATTTAGTCTGCCAGGTTAACAGTAGAACTGTTAGAAAAACTGAGTGTGTTGTTTTTTGGCAACTCTGAAAATAATAATATAAAAATACTTGGGACCCACATTCTTTTAATTTTTCCAAAACACAAAAAAAACCTGAAAACATTGCATAAACAGAAATATTGGGAATAAAACCTCTGCAGTTTAAAAAAATCTGGAATTTTCAGATTTTCGGCACTCCCATTTCCTTTCCACCTACCATTTCATTACCCATCTTCATCCCATTAACTCTCCACTTCCCAGCTTTATATTCCTGGCCTATCCCCAACCACTCTTTCATACACCCTGACCAAAAGCAGGGCTAAAAGCCTGCCCTGATGCTCCAGACTTATTGTAGCAATTCACAGCTGTAGCTCCTAGACAGGCCCCTGCTTTTCATCCCTCTAGCAGAAGTCACAACTGTGGAGGTGAGGGAGCAGTCAGTGAAGGATTTTATCCTTAAGGTGCGACTAGTCCAAACTGGAGCTAGCACTAACAACAATCAACATCTGAGAAGTTCAAAATGGAATGGGTAACACAGCCCTCAAGAGGAACAGTGCCCTTTCTCCTACCAGTGCTTGGGCAGGCTCAGTGTCCCCTCTTCTGGCAGGGCCTCTTGCCCGTAGAAGGATTCCCTGCTGTGGTGCTACAGGTAAGTATGGCTTGTCTCCATGGGAGGGTTCCCCCAGCAACCAGGACTCCTGCAACCTAGCCTGGCAGCCTGCCCCTGTGGGGGTGTGCTAGTCCCACTCCAGCTGTGGGGAGGGTTTCAGATTGCACTTGCACCGCACCCTCTTTCTTCCTCCCCCATGCTATCACTGGGGAGTTCCTTTTATCCCAGGAGTCCTCTGGGGCCAGACCATGGGCTCTCTTCCAGTCATATGGTGCCAGCCAATTCCCCAGAAGACCAGCCACCTGGATGCTGGTGCTGCAGTAAGTGTGCTGTGGGCCTGTCACAAGCATACACGGCATTGGAGGATGCTGGGCTGCCAGATGGAGCACCCGGAGCTGCTGATTGTTTTGCACCCATGTTCCAGTTGCCCCCTACAAGTTATGCTATGGCTTTTCATTGGTATCGACTTGACTGAATCCAAAGCTCAAAAAAAATAGATCTGGACATAACATTCTAGATCCAAAGTAGAATTCAAACTTGGACTTTGGCTTCAGGCTTGTATTTAATATTAGCAGAAATAATTGATCATACTGCAGGATGATAGAAATGTTTCCTACAGAGAATCAGTTGTACTTTTTATTCTGTTTTTATACAGTGACCAGGAAAAAGACAAAATACAAAAATAATAAACAACTCAAAAAAAAAATTAGCTCATGTAGCTATAATACAGTCTCCCAGCAAAACAGAAAGGATGGATATAGGATAATGGAAAAAGAAAGGAAATAAGATAGAAATGTAAAAGAATGTACCAGATCTGAAGTATGCCCAGCAGGTACCAATACGATTCTATTTATTTAAATTACTACAATATACATTTATATTTGCCTGAAAATTTTGAAGGAAAAGTATCCAATTATCTGCCTCTTTGTAACAAGTGTTCATTGAGCTCAAAACCTCAAGATTTCATAGAGTAACTTAAGTGCCCTTGTGAGCCATTGCCTTGTCACAGCTATGATGTATAGTATACTAAAAAAAATAAACTCTTTTCCCCACAGAGCTATTCACTGGTGTTACAGTATCCTAACTTTTGTACTAATGCTTAATAAAAGTAATATAACAATGCATAAAGTAATCAGAGGAATTGGCCTTTCTATATATATAGTAAGGGTTCATAAAAGGCTTTTTGAAGCTCTCTCTTCCAGGGAAATTGCTATGTGAATGTCTTCCTAAGAAACTCATTGTTGTAAGCACTGACACACACCTCAGGCCACATTAGCATATCTTTCATATTAATCTAACTCTACCTCTAGAAAACATTATAAATAATGGCATTTGACTATTTGGTTTCATTCATATCAAGAGGGCAGTATAGTTCAAAGTAAATTCCTGGCAAAAATTAATGCAGAAAGACAAAGACAATGAGTTTCATAAATGTTGATTAGCAATCTTAACTTACTTTCCCCATGCAGAAAGAAAGACAGACTGATCCTTCTAAAGGTTAAGCGATCAATCTGATGCTGAAACATGACCCTCAATCTCTCCCAATTTTCATATTGTTAAAAAATAACTCTGTATTATAAAATATATATTTCTGGACTCATAAATAACTGAAAGATTTTAAATGATAGCAAACACCTCCTTTCTCAGTCTTATCACATCAAATCTGTTACAGGTTTGCTGGAAGTATGCATATTAAGGATCTTCTATCCATATTTTATTTCAGTTGTTTTCTCCATTACACTTTGGCAATTCTCTAGTTTCCTAGATACATGTGTAAATCCTATTAATAAATAACAATCTGAAGAATTTCACTTGAAAGTTTGTCTAAAGGTATATGTAGACATTACACTTAAATCAGTCTAAGTCACTGGATATTGATCTAGACCCCCTAGGTGTGCAAACGCTCATAGTGCATAGATTGGCCTAAACATGGCACAAGAAATCCAGACATAAAATTGCATTCAAGGTAAATTGAGATCATTTCAGGGTAGAAAGATCTATCAAATGTCTGCACTGTTACCCTACTGATTCATATTACATTGCTTTCCTCTGGCATCCTAGCATGCTTTATGGCCTCCCCTTCCCTCCCTCATGGGGAGGTGCACTGACACTTGGCTCATGCTGGGCTGCTCTGGCTGACTGCCCAAAGCCTGCCCTCAGGCTGTCTCAGGGATAGGAAAGCCCAGCCCCTCACTCCAGCCTTGCCTTCATACAGGTGGGATGGGGTAAGGCAGGGATGGGGAGTAAGGCAGCTGTGTCTCCTGTACATGCCCTGATCCCCAGACACTAGAGGCCCTGGGCCATGCCCCACCCCTCCCAAAGACCCCATCATGAAGAACCTCACAACCTACATACACACCTGAATAATGAAGCCAGGAGAATTCCCCCAACATGGGAACAACTCCACAGCCCCCAACCCCAGCCCCTTCACATCTAGCCAGGGACCTCATGTTCTCCCAATGTAGGTACAACCCCGTGTATCCCACATCAGAGGCCAAACCAAAACAGGTAGAGCATGGCCAGTCACCTCAGGATTGCCAGGTAGAAGGCAATGGAAATTTTGAGGCTGGGTGGAGGAGGGGCCTGCCTGGCATCTCAGAGGCTTGACTGCCCTGAAAAGTTTAAGGTCATGAGGGTGGCCTGGTCAGTGGAGCCCTGGTTGCTCCACTGACCAGGTGGAGTGAAAGGAAAAGCTACATGCCAAGACCTGCACCCATCCATCCACCTCCTTGCAACCAGAACCTCACCCATGCACTAACAGCAAGATCTCACAGGCAATAGGGAGCTGTCCAAACAGATGGTTGAACAGATGCAAGCATAGGGCCATGAGTGGAACTGGATGCAGTGTCAGGTGAAGACCCAGTGGGTCAATGTGCAGTACAAACACATGCATGACACCAAAATAGGCAGCAGCAGGAGGCATGACATATCTTTCTACAAGGAGCTGTCTTACTTCCTCACCACTGATTGAGCTGTCTCCACCCTACAGACCTATGGCACCACTAGGAGCAGGGCAGAAGCAGTCACTGGAAGGATTCCTGCCCCCCCCCCCCCCGCAAGGTGGCAGCACAGGAGGGCCCTGGGGAAACAGGAAGACTGTGTACCCAGAAGCAAGTCCCTGTGGACCCTAGGGCACAATGTTTGCTGTTAGTGGTCCCACAGGCCCCCAGCTTATTGGAGATGGTCCCTGGTACATCAGAGTATCCAAGACTCAAGGCATGCCTGGAGCTGGACTTCAGCTCCCTCAACCTCTTCCTGGCCATCACTGAGTTCACAGGCCCCACTGCTGAGGACCTGGGGAACAGCTCCAACAGCATGTTCAATGCAACCCAGGACCTGGACGCCAATGCTGTGCCCTCTCTCTCACAGGCACCCACACTGTTAGCATCACACCATCCCCTCCCCAGTCCTCGATCCCACTGGCTGCAGGTGAACCAATGACCCCAGAGACACCATTTCCTGCATCAGTACCATGGGTGTTCTTCACTCCCATCACGTCCCTCATGGTCCCCTCACACATACCTAGAGAGCCACCCAGCCCTCCTAATTCCAGCAATGACTCTGGCACTGAGTGACCAGAGCCCACTACCTAGACAGGTACAACTGTACTCTGCACCATGCAGTCGTGAAAGGGACCCAGGCACCAGGGAAAGCCAAACACCCCAAGGGGAAGTGGGCAATGGCCCATTACCAGCAGGGCACAAAGGCAGTGGGATGATGATGCCCCACCATCCCCAAGCCCGTTTTTTCCAAGTCAGTCCCCAAAAGGTACCCACTAGATCCAACCCTCTCCCCTTCCCCATTCCCTGTCCCACCCACCCCCATGGGGCAAGTGGCCTCTATAGGCCATCCCTGCTGTAAGAACACATTACCAGGCCATCAGAATGGGAAACCCCAGAAGGGGGGTCCCAATGCATGGATAGAAGGGCCTAGGCTGCTAATTGCTCAAGAGTTTCCATTCAGCACTGGACAAGTCATTCCCACACTCCCCTCCCTTCCTTGAGCACAGACCCTAGGCACCCAGCCTCGGGCAGCTCAGCCCATCTCCACACCTATGAGAATGTAAATTTACCTTAGTCACACCACCTGCCTAACATGCAGCTCACATAGCAGCTCCTAGCTACATCACTGCTAGCAAGCCCTCCTGCTGTGTCTGATTAGTGCATGTTAGAAAGAGTATTAACCCTTAATTTGTAACTGCTAACAGCACAAACTAACTTTAACACAATCTATATCCTTAGAGCTAGCACATGCTAATGGTAATGTGTAATTTCAATCTGTAAAAGTAGTGGATTTGGAATTTAATGCCCTGGTACTTTGCTTTCTATACTGACTCTGTTAAATTCAGAGCATATTTCAAAAGTCTCTGCCTTGACTTCCAAGATTCTTTTTGCCCATGACTTCAAGAAAATGACACCACCATTGGGGGAAAATAAAATGAAACTGTTCTTGGACATGGGGTGAGTACAGAAAGCAGAACTCTTATGGGAGCCAAATCTAAAACATAGGGTACAAGGTAGGAAGAGACAATAAATGTCATTTTAGCCAAATGCAGAACTGAACTCACGTCTTCAGTACAGCTTCCCTCAACAGGTTTTTACACATACTGACATGTCCACACAATCACACAAAACATACCTGCTTACATTAACAGTTAGAATGAAAGTAGTAAACTTAGTGAAACAATTCCTCTAGAAGCTATTTCAACTATTCCTCCTGAAAAGAGAAGGAGAGGTTAGACAAAGAAAAGAAGAAATTGGTAGGTTGTTTCTATTTTGAAATGTGTGGGAAGTGAGTGGATACTGAATGTGGGGACCATTTAAATACCTAAATAGGCAGATCTACAAACAAGTTACTCCTGTTAACATCAATTGGTTTGCTGTATATTTTCATCAGGCATTCAGCCTGTATAATTTTACCTTGGTTAATTTTACTCCTTATTCAGTAGCCACTGTTTGATTAAAATCGACTGGTTTACATTTGTTTTCAGTTGTGTTTTTAAGTGTTGTTAGCAGCTTTCATGCTGCTGAGTGAAAGAGAGCAAGAAAGAGAGAAGGGAAAAGCATTTTGGTGGTAAACATGGTATGACTCACATAGATAGTCAGAGCAAATTAGCAGAACTGCCAATATAACATGGCTACCTCACGTATAATTTAAGTTACAGGAGGAACAGTTGTGACAACAGTACCAGGTTCGAAAAAAGATGCAGAAAAAAAAATGGTTGCTAAGATTAAATGAAACCTGAAGTCTACCTCATAAACTAGAAGATGCACAATACCAACTAAAGGATTTGTGCATTTAACAGAAGAGCATTTGCAATTCTTTGTAGACCATACATTCTTTGGAACAGGGGATGTCCAGGGACATCAGAGTGGAAGGGGCCTTCTGAGCCATCAGATCCAGTCCCCTGCATTCACAGGCAAGCACTTACCCAGAGAATCCCCCAAAATCACTACTTTATATCCTCACGCAACCACAGAAAGACCAAAACCAGAAACACCAAGAATAATCTTCAACATGATGCAGAAGACATGAGGTCTTTGCCAATCTGATGCTACTGAAATGACACAGAAATAATTTCTAAGTACTGTATAAGTAAAAAGCCATATTTACTCACATAAAACATATGTTCCCCCCAAAAAACCAGCTGAGGGAAATTGGGGTGAGCATTATATGCAAGAAATATGGGATCCCAGAGGTCTGAAAGTTTCATGGCAGGGGAGTGGAGACAGCGTTAATGTGCTGTGGCTCCCAAAGAAGCTGAAAGCCACAGCAAGCAGTGCTGCCACTTCTCTGGACCCCTGGTGAAACCAAGGATAGCATGGTCCCATGCACTGGACCAGGCTGGTGCATGAGGTTGCCATGTGGCCCTGAATAGAAGAGAAAAATCTTCTAGAAAGGTGCTTCTGAGTTCCAGCATGAATATCAGCACACTGAAGTCAACCTCCCTTCCCCATTCCCCTGCCCCATAGTTTTAGCTGGGGCCTACACTTTAATGCTCCAGAAGGTAAGCTGTTCTCCCATAACCACTGTACTCTATTTGTACAGGGCATAACAAATGGGACCCTTAAGCACTACAGTAACTAGGATGATTGATAATCATCACTGTAATCACCATAAACAGTAGCGATGGTATTTTTATTGTCTATTTCTCTGCATTTGGCAATCAGCTGCTATTGGTAATCAGAATTAGAGTCTGAATTTAATAAGCTCCATGCCATATACTGGAAAGGAAGATGCTTTAAGAACATTCTGCAAAAATAATTTTGAAAAGGCTGTCAAGAGTGGCACACATATAAACATGAAGTGAGCACACTCCCACACATGTACTTGCCCTTCTTAAAAACACACACACACCAACTGTCAGTCAGTGATAGGTTTATCATAAAACAGTTTTTAAAAATATAGCAGTAGAATCCAGAATAGGGAAGGGGAACAAGGAGGCAAATACAAAAAATGCAGCTTGTAGTCAGCTAGCATCACACTTCCGTGCAATTGTGTGTCATAACATCAGCCAATTTAGATTTGAATGCACATTTCTGTTGGCCCATGAAAACCTTTTTCTTAGGTCTGTGAGGTCAAAAAGTGCATGCACAAATGATTATGCTATTAACACTGCAAAACAAAAAAAAATTGGGGGCCTTACTGCAGTTCCTTTGGAAATTTGACAGTTCAGTCCCAGATTGCTGGATCTGGTGCCTATCTGCCATTCAAGTTAAAATGACGTTTCGATTGAGAAAGGTTGACTGTAAACTGATGTGATCCCAGTATTTTTACTCTTCAAAAGCATGACACATGCTATCTTCTGTGCTAGCATTTGATCAAAGAGTTTAGGATGTCAGTCCTTTTAACCACCAATGGTGAAGAATTTGACTCATCGCTGCTGGAGACTAGGAATGCTTCGTTGATGAAGGACAAGTTGTTGTCTTACCTGTGTGTGCAACTGCTGCTTAAGATTCATTATTGGATATTGATCCTGTATTATCCTGATAATCCTGACTATTATCATCATGCAGTTTGGCTTTTATTTTTGGTTAATACTATAAACATTATAAATTTAACCCTGCTTATGGTTTGCATGTTTGACTAGGGTTATGCTTGACAATGATAACTTTGTATATTCTTCACCTACATACTCTCATGAGTACCCAGGCTTGAGGGCTATTTGTGCCTGTTTTCACTGGTTGCAAGCTTCGGTTATACTCTCCAAGGTTAAAGCGTACAATTCTGAAGGGCAAGTTGCTCAGATTGGGTGCCCTCCTGTGCTTGGAAGGGGAGCTAGTAGTTTGTAGGCATATAAATGTTGCTCATACAAAGTCACGCTGAGCTTACTGAAAGGTCATTTATTACTGTGTGCTGTGTCTGCAGTGGAGCGGCTCTCAGCTTTAAGGGCAAAGCAGAAGTGTGAGGAGCTAAGAAATTCCAGACAGAAACCACTCTGCTCCGGCCAACTTGAAGTAAAACTGCTTCTAAACAAAGAATTCTGTAGTGGGTTTAAGTAAATCTGAGCACTTTGTTACATGGTAGTTTTAGGCAGTTTCTGGTGCTCTGAACCCCTGGAATGGCTGCATGCTAACACCTTTAAATGATTTAAACTTGCAGCTGAACAATGAGTAGTTCTCACTCCAGAGCAGGATTCTCTATCTAATCTGCATAAATTTACTCCTGTTCCGTTAAAGTGTGGCCACTCCCCACAGCTATTCTGCCCAAGATGAAGTCTTCCAGTATCCCATGCCACAGTGGCCCTTCCCAAGTAAGGCTGAACAGGGATGCTAGGGGACAGAGGGGCTGAGCATGGTGCCTCTTCCCCACTGCTTGCCACAGCCGCTGCAGTGACTCCCACCACCACCCAGACTGCTTTGCTGCTCCCACCAGGCAGAGCGAGCACCACAGCCCTGGAGCATCTAGCAACTGCAGTGCCTCCCACTGAAGTAATATGCAAAAATTCATACTAATTAAGTTTAAATGATAACAGTATTGAATTGATCAATCTCTATGATTGTATGAACAACTAAAAGTCCATTTTGTGCTTGTTCCCTGCTTGACATGAGCAAATGAACTTTGTATGCCCTGTGTACGCAAGTGTCTGTGCAAGAGGGTGAGTGGTGAAAGAATGGTAACTACTTGCATGAAAACAGAAGAAGATTTAACTGACTGTTTAAGCAACGAGGCACCAATGTATGAGTTACCAGACAGTAAACTGAAGAACTTGTCTGAATGGCTGGATGGCTGAAGAACTTGTCTGTGATCAGGTGCAAAGAAGATAGAGAGAAGAAGGAATTTTGCATATCCTGCCATTTCAACTACACAATGCTTCAAGGCAGAGATACCAACTACACAATGCTTCAAGACTGAAATACCAACTACACTGGAATTACCTCAAGTTGAGATAACTAGAAAATGGATAAGAAACTACCTCTAATTAAAAACGGAGCATGGAAAACCCCCAGTGCTAAACAAAGACTTGAAATCCCTATAAAAGTGAGATGCAGACAAGCCACGATGGGGAATCCACTCTCTGCAACCTCCTGGAGCACAGGCGAGTCTGCTCACCCTCGCTCATCACCCTCATGAGCCTGGACTGGCCATCCAGTGCTAACATTGAGTAACTTCTGCTGGTAACTATAACATCTTACTGGAGTGGTTTTGTCTGTCTGTCTGTCTGTCTGTATGCTTGTGTATGTCTGTTTTTAGGACTGGTGTATCCAAGCTTATGCATCTACTTCATGTAATCAATAAATGCTGCATATTGCCTTATCCCCCTTTATAAAGTCTTGCTCTTGATTTGAGCAATTGGCAACTTCAAGTACCACCACTACCCCCCAGACCATCTTGCTGTGAGCACTGGGCAGATTAGAGTAGCAGTCTGGGCAGCAGCAAGAAGCACCATGGCTGCTGGGCACTCCAGGGGTATGGAGATTGCTCTGCCCAACAGGAGTAGGAAGCTGTTTCTACCCCTGCTCACCAATCTTCTAGTAGCAAGTCACAGCGTGCAGGTATAGGACAGAAACTTTTTTTTTTTTTTGCCTTAAGATACAACTGCTCCACTAAGCCAAAAACCAAGCTGATTATCATTTGTGCAGTTTACAGTGTAAGGTGCAACAAGGCCCCAAGACTCGCTATAGTTAGGAGAGCTAAAAAAATGCTTGATACAGGGCAAAGATCTAAATAAACTAGGTTTGCATAGCAGAGACAGTAACCCACAGCAGCTTGCAAGCGCGATGGAGACCCTGACAGCATGGAGAAGTAGCACCAACCCCTGAAAGTAGTGGCCAGAGCAGTACTCCCTGGCATCACACTATGATGGTGGTGCTTCCTAGTGGTCAGAACAGCACTCCCCAGCATCGTACCATAGCTGCACTCCCAGGCATCAGTGACTACAACTCTAGTGCAGGCCTCCCTACCCAGTACTTGTTACTTTGACTGGCATAGGTGGTTGAGCCCTCAGGACAGAGCAGCAATTGGGCCTTCACAGTGGGCTTCCCATCCCAGCACTTGTTATTTTGACTGAAAGAGCCCTCTGATGGGAGACCTGCATGAGTCTCCTCTCCCAGTTGACTGGGCTAGGTGACAGTTTGGAGATATAGTTAAGGTTTAAGAGTTCCCCTTTTCCCTTGTAATAAACCTTATTCTAATTTAACATCTTCTTGTGAGTGGGGAAGCTTGTTCGCGTTGGGGCACCCAGTTAGTATTTATTTCCATAAAACTGAGTGGGGGCTCAGGCTAAATTTGAGAAGTCAGTGTTTAATCTCTACATAGAAAAAGTCACAATGAGAGAACTTAGCAGGTTCTCCCCTCCCTCCCACCCCATTTGCTATTACTACTACCAATTAATAGGTTTTATATAACAATTACTAATCACAATACATACCTATGAAAATGGTCACAGAATCATTTGGGCCACTTCCTCATTAGTGCTATTATATACATTTCTCTCACATTTTAACATTTTACATAACAATATTAACACTCAGAGAGATGAGAAGAAATAGCCAGCACAGAAGTATAGTATAAAAAGAGAGCATATACATACGTGCACACACATTTGATACACCTACAGGGCCATTAAACATACTCTGTCTTAGATATAATTAGTATATGACCACTATAACCATTTTGATTTCATTCTATCTTGTGTAGGTTGTTGTTTTGCTCTTACCATTATAGCATCTGAGTGACTTCCAGACTTGAACTTTGTGACTAACACCTGTGGTTTTCTCATCCTCTACCCATGGGAAGAAGCATGTGTAGCAAAGTGTTTTGCTTTGATAGGACTTTTATTTATTCATTTTAAATATGAATACAGCTATTTATGTGGGGAGGGGGGAAGGGAAGATGGGGAATAAAACAGATCAAAGATGCACCATGCACTAAGAGTGGAAAAAAGGGAGGTTTCTATTCCACCTAGGAACATATTCTAGAATCAGTCCTGATATAGTTTTATCTTCTGCATGCAGATGCTTTTTTGTTATTGCTGAAAATTCCACTGTGACAGGAAAAACTGGTCAACAATTTTGCTTTTCTTTCTGAAACTTTAGTGATCCTTTTAGATTTACTGGGCCCCAACCATTAAACAGATTTAAACTATGGTATAGCAAATGAGTATGGTATAGAGAGAAGAGGATAGATTTAATGTATTTTTTTTTATGGTCTGCGTTGCATAGGAGATGAACTCCATTATTGACTAATTGGAGTTCCCCAAGTAGTACAAGCTAATTGCCCAGGTACAAGAGGACACAGGAATTTGAATAACTGAGGCTAGGTCACTGTCTGCCAGGATAGGACCAAGTCTCCTATTAAAATCAAAACGGTAGAAAGCATTAAGCATAAATACAGCTGTATGAGAATTTAGCATTTGCACAAAAACCAAAAAAAGGAGAACTGCATATAAACTCTTCGGAATGCTTTCATTGGCCCAGCATTAAAACCCAAGTTATATAGGTTTACTCTCAATTAAATTGTTTTACATCCATAAGGCAGACCATCTTTGGGGTACAGACGTATACTATATGGATATACTATGGCTCTATTTGTCCCTGCTATGCATCATCATCAGATTGCTAGTGCTTCATAGACATTAGGGCTGGAAGGGACCTCAGAAGATCATCGAGTCCAGCCCCCTGCCCAAAGGGCAGGAAGTCAGCTGGGGTCATAGGATCCCAGCAAGATAAGCATCCAATTTTTCTTGAAGGTGTTCAATGTAGGTGCTTCAACCAACTCCGATGGCAGGCTATTCCAGACCTTGGGGGCTCGGACAGTAAAGAAATTCTTCTTAATGTCCAGCCTGAAACAGTCTTACAGTAGTTTATAACCATTCAACCTCGTCATCCCTTGATGCAATCTGGTGAACAAACGTTCCCCCAGATCCTGGTGAACACCCCTGATAAACTTATAGGTGGCCATCAGATCACCCCTGAGCCTGTGCTTTTCCAGGCTAAAGAGCCCCATAGCTCTCAGCCTGTCATCACAACGTCTGTTTTCCTGACCTCTGATCATGTGCATGGCTCTTCACTGGACTCTCTCAAGGTTCTCCACATCTTTTTTGAAGTGCGGGGCCCAAAACTGGATCCAGTACTCCAGCTGCAGCCTCACCAAGGCCAAGTACAAGGGGAGAATGACATCTGTATTATCCCATCAGTTCACCTCATGACTGCATATGGATATTTACTACGATCAAAGAGACAATTGATCATTTTAGGACTCCAAAAATTGGAAGTCCATTTGTGGATGTCCAGTTTCCCATCATTTCTCTTTTGTGCATCCAGAAGATGTGTTAGCCTGTGAGATTCTAGGGTACTTCAGGTGAAAGAAGTAGTCTCACAGCATATGAAAGTAAGATAAATCAAAGACTAATGGAAGCCCAAGAGAAAGCATCAATGGATCAAGAGGGGATGTGGTGGCATGGCTGCACCCTCTTTTCAGACCATGCCATAGACGCAGCATCTGGGGACTTAGTGCTGAGAGCTATCTGCTTCAGGGACTTTCTCCTTCCCGCTCCATAGTCAGCAGCAACTTTTCTCCTCCCCCATCCCCCTCTACATGGCTGTCCTGCCACTGCCCCTGGTTGGGGAGCCCCAGAGCCACTCTTGCCCTATTCTAGCCAAGGCTGCAGGAAATAGCTATGCAGAGACCTGGGCTCAGCCGAGGACAGCAGTAGGCATTCTCCCTCATTACCCATTTCCCTGACTGTTCCCTGCCAGCCTGGGGAGCAGGTGCAGGGAGGGAAAGCACTCACTGCTGATCCCACATCCCTTGTGCTGCTGCCCCCGCAGTGGACAGATCTCCCCTTCCTGCACCCAGTAGAGAAGATGGCAGAGGGAGCTACTGCTGAGCATTAAGGGGAAGGGGGAGTGTGCCAAGAGCAGGGTGGGGTGGGGGCAGAGATTTATAACTGATTTGAGGATTTAAAACACAAAGTTCCCTGGCTGCTGCTCTTGTGGTGTGGTCTGCCCATGTTGGGCAGGGTGGGGAACAAGTGTGGGGGGGAAAGCTAGGAGTAGAAGGGTTCAACCAACCCTGCAGAGACAGTCATTGCTCTCTTGCTCCTGCATCCACTTCTCAAAATCCTGGATCAGTCTATGGGAGAAAGAGAATGGATGTCTACCTCTATGCAAAAAAACTCAGATTATTTTATACTGTATATTCATTCTGTATTTAGCGTTACCTATATACATGTGTAGCAGAATACCAGCTAGCCAGGTTTAAATCAGTCCTTGAGCCCTTTAATCTGGTCCCTGCAACACTCCCTCTCTGGGCTCAAAAGCACAGACTACAACACCCTGGGTTCTCCTACTTCCCAGGGCTCAGGTAAAAGCAAACAATCCTCATGAACACACCTGTAGCATACGCCCAGCAACACAAGCTTCAAATCCCCAGGTTATTCTGCACCACAGGACTCAGTTGCTAATACAAAACAACTCCAAAATAAACACTCCCAGCCAAGGTTAGTTCTCACCCTTGGATCTTCCTTCAAGAACTCCTCCCTTTCCATGCAAACATTCTTCCCTCCAAGTCCTTCTCCCCACTTCTTCCTGTTTCCATTTACTTCTGGCCAGCCAATCAGCTTCCCCTCATGACTGATTAACTGAGCCAGCTGCAGCCCTTTAGGTGGGTGGCCTGTAACCAGCTGGTTAATTGCTTCAGGCTTGCAGTCTGCAGATTTTTACAATGTGTTACATTAAATTTAAATCTCAATATAATGCCAAATGTAAGGCTAATCTTTAAAAAGGATTCCAGAGGTGAACCAGAGAACTGCAGGCCAGTGAATCTAATTTCTGTTCTTGGCCAAAAAATAAAAGTTTGTTGAAAACATGGATGAACAGAATTTGCTGTGAATAAATCAGCATGGCTGTTCTAAGGAGAGTTCATGTTCCCCCAACCTATTAGAGATCTTTGAGTGAATCAACAAGAGAGTTAATACTTAGACATTTAAAAAACACCTTCAACAACGTCCTGCATCAAAGACTCCTTATGAAATTAGGTTTTCATGGGATTAGAAGGAAGGCCCATTTATAGATCAGAAATTGGTTGATGTAGAGTAGACATAAATGCTCAGTTTTCAGAATGGAAAGAAATAGAAGTAGAACCCCCAAGAATCTGCACTGGGACAGTGCCATTAAATATTTTTAATATATTTATAAACCACCTGGAAAGGTGCTGAACAGTGATATGACCAATTTTGCAAACTAAACAAAATTAGTTAAGATAATAAAAGCAAAGCAGACTGCGAACAGATACAGAAAGATCATGCAAAATTGAGCAAAAAGTGACAGAGTAACACTTAATTACTGTTAAGTGATGCACATGGGAAAAATAATCCCAAATCTACACACACAAGGATGGACACTACATTAACTGTGACTGCACAGAGAGAGTTGATTAGCCATGTTAATCTGAAGTTAGAATCATAGAAAATTACAGTTGGAAGGGACCTCAGGAGGTCATCTACTCCAACCCCCTGCTCAAAGCAGGACCATACCCAACTAGAAAATCCCAGCCAAAGTTTTGTCTAGCCTGATCATAAAAAACCTTCAAGGATGGAGATTCCACAACCTCTCTGGGTAACCTGTTCCAGTGTTTTACTAGCTTCCTAGTGAGAAAATTCTTTCTAGTATTTAACCTAAACCTCCCTTGCTGCGGCTTGAGACCGTTGCTCCTTGTTCTGTCATCTGCTACCACTGAGAACAGTCTGGCTCCATCCTCTTTCAAACCTCCCTTCAGGTAGTTTAAGGCTGCTGTTAAATCCCACCTCAGTCTTCTCTTCTCCAAATTAAATAAACCCAGTTCCCTCAGCCTCTCTTCATAAGTCAAGTGCCCTAGCCCCCAAATCACTTTTGTTGCCCTCCACTGGACTCTCTCCAATTTGTCCACATCCTTTCTGTAGTGGGGGGCCCAAAACTGAACACAGAACTCCAGATGTAGCCTCACTGGTGCTGAATAGAGGGGAATAATCCTTTGACCTGCTAGCAACACACCTACAAATGCAACCCAGTATGCCATTAGGCTTCTCTGCAATAAGGGCATGCTGTTGGCTCATATGTAGCTTATTGCCCACTAACCCCCCGGTCCTTTTCTGCAGAGCTGCTGCCCAGTCAGTCATCCCCCAGCTTGTACTGGTGCATGGGATTATTTCATCCTAAATGCAGAATTATACACCTGTCCTTGTTAAACTTCATGAGATTTCTTTTGGCACAATCCTCCAATTTATCTAGGTCACTCTGAATCCTAGCCCTACCCTCCAGCATATCTACTACTCCCCTCAGCTTCGTGTCATCTACAAATTTGCTGAGTGCACTCTATGCCATCTTCTAGGTTGTTGATGAAGACATTGAACAAAACCAGCCCCAGGACTGAACTGTGGGGCACTCCACTTGATACTGACTGCCAACTAGACATCCAGTCATTGATTACTACTCTCTGAGCCCGATGCTCCAGCCAGTTTTCTATCCACCTTACAGTCTATTCATCCAGTCCATACTTCCTTAGCTTGCCTGTGAAAATGTTGTGGGAGACCGTATCAAAAGCCTTGCTAAAATCAATGTATACCACATCTATTGGTCTCCTTGCATCCACAGAGCCAATCACCTTATCATAGAAAGCAATCAGGTTGGTTATAGTTTCATAGTTGGTAGGGTCGGAAGGGACCTAAGCAGATCATCGAGTCTGACCCCCTGCCATGGTCAGGAAAGGATGCTGGGGTTAAATGACCCCAGCTAGGTGAATGTCTAGCCTCCTTTTGAAGACCCCCAGGGTAGGGGCAAGCACCACCTCCCATGGAAGTTGGTTCCAACTCCTAGCCACCATGACCGTGAAGTAGCACCTCCTGATGTCCAGCCTGAATCTACCCTCAGTCAGCTTATGGCCATTATTCCTTGTAACTACTGCAAGTGCTTGGGGAAGCAGTAGTTACTTGCCAAGGGGGACCTGCTGGTCCCCCTTGGCAAGTTTGTAGGTGGCCACCAGATTCCCTCTCAGCCTTCTTTTGTGGAGGCTGAACAGGTTCAGGTCCTGTAGCCTCTCTTTATAAGGCCTACCCTGTTGCCCCCTGATCATGCGAGTGGCTCTCCTCTGGACCCTCTCGATGCTGTCCACATCCCTCCTGAAGTGCATTGCCCAGAACTGGACGCAGTACTCCAACTGCGGCCTGACCAATGTCACACAGAGGAGGAGGATCACCTCCTTGGACCTGCTCATGATACATCTGTGGATGCATGACAAGGTACAGTTGGCCTTCCTGACCGCATCCTCACATTGGCTGCTCATGTTCATCTTGGAATCAATAGTGACTCCAAGATCCTTTTCTGCCTCTGTGCTGACAAGAAGGGAGTTCCCCAGCCTGTAGGTATGCTGCTGGTTCTTCCTCCCCAGATGCACTTCTGCACCTTGCACTTCTC
This sequence comes from Alligator sinensis, assembly GCF_000455745.1. Classification (NCBI taxonomy): domain Eukaryota; kingdom Metazoa; phylum Chordata; order Crocodylia; family Alligatoridae; genus Alligator; species Alligator sinensis. Next base: position 304,626 of record NW_005842095.1, on the reverse strand, counting down.
GTATTGAATCCCATCCTAGTCTCATCCACCCGCCTCTGTAACCTGTCCAGATCTACTTGTAGCCTGTTCCTCTCTGTGCTCACTTCTCCCCACACCTTAGTGTCATCTGCAAACTTGAACAAGGTGCTTTTCACCCCCTCGTCCAAGTCACTGATGAAGATGTTGAACAGTGAGGGCCCAAGGACTGAGCCCTGTGTTACCAAATTTGCCCATTACTTTGGGGTGTGCTCATTTATCAGGGATAGTTTCTAGGGTCTTGGTGATTCTGTCAATGTGCTGCTTGTGTTACTATACGGAGCTGTAT
>NW_005842095.1:296961-303046 GCF_000455745.1 Alligator sinensis | reverse complement strand
TGGAGCACAGATTCCCCATCATGCAGTGCTCCCCTGCTTCTCTGGTCCCAGAATTCACTGCAGTTTCTGCTTCAGGCTTTCTGTTCTCCATCTCTCATGTAAATGAATGGTCATCTGGTTCCATCTCGGATGTAAATGAGACCTAGGGCAGTTGGTTCACTCTTGTCACCCTTACCTTGAGGGTCTTAGGTGTGTCTCTCACTGCATCTTAATCAGTTTCGTTTAGGTAGAGGAGGGGAGGGAGTGGGGGTGAGTCCTTTGTGAGTCAGACACACTGCATCCTGTGCCAGGGTTGCCCAAGAACACACATCTAAGACGTAACACCTGGGGGACCCCACTGCCCACGTCCCTCCAGGTCGAAAATGACCCATCCATCACCACTCTCTGGGTGCGACCCTCCAGCCAATTAGTGACCCATCTGACTGTGTAGGCATCAACACCACAGTCGCCTAATTTTTTAATGAGAATGGGGTGAGAGACAGTGTCAAAGGCCTTCCTAAAATCCAGAAAGACTACGTCCACCGTGACACCTGTGTCCAATGCTTTTGTAACCTGGTCACAGAAGGCTACCAGGTTGGTCTGACAGGACCTGCCTCGAATGAACCCATGTTGTTTGCCCCTAAGCATAAACTCCCCTGCTGGCCCATCACAGATGTGCTTCTGGAAATTTTCTCAAACAGCTTCTCCAGGACAGAGGTAAGACTAATGGGCCTATAGTTTCCTGGGTCCTCTTTCCTCCCTTTTTTGAAAATGGGGACCACATTGGCCCTTTTCCAGTCCTGTGGCACCTTGCCAGAGCAACACAAGTGCTCATAAAACTGTGCCAGGGGTCCCACAATGACCTCTGCCAATTCCCTCAGCACTCTGGGGTGGAGATCATCAGGACCTGCTGATTTGAACATGTCTAGTCCCTCCAGAAGTTCCCTGACTAGGTTCTCGCTGACCTGGACCTGGCTGCATCTCCCCTGGGGCTGGCCAGAATCCCGGTGGGGGGGATGTCCCCGTCCCTGCTCAAAAAAATGGAAGAAAAGAATCTGTTAAAGAGATTAGCTTTGTCATCTGGTGCTACCACCAGATTACCAAGCATGTCCAGAAGACGCCTCACATTGCTTGGTACCTTCCTTTTACCCCCTATATATTTAAAAAAGGACTTCTTGTTATTTTTGATCTGGGTTGCTAGTCCCAGTTCCATCTCCGCCTTAGCCTTCCTAACAGTCCCCCTACAATCTCGAGCAGTAGAGATATAATCCTACTTGGTGATGGCCCCTCCCTTCCATTGGGTGTACACCTCCTTTTTGGCTTTGAGTAATTCCTGGATGCTTTTGGTGAGCCATAGGGACTTTTGAGCACTCTTGCCCGCTTTGATCTGCGTGGGGATTGTCACCCTTTGGGCTTGCAGGATCGTCTCCTTAAGAAACAACCACTCTTCTTGGACTCCCAACTCCCCTCACCTCCAGGAGCTCAGTCTCTCCCCGACTAATCTCCTTACCTCATTGAAATCCACCCTCCTGAAGTCCAGGACTGCTGCCTTGCTGCAGGCCTTTGACACCCTGCGCTGGATGGGGAATTCCAGTAGGCAATGATCGCTATCGCCCAGGTGGTTGAGTACCCACAGTCCCCTCACCAGGTCATCGCCTGTGGCCAGGACCACGTCCAACAAGGCATTTCCCCTGGTGGGACTGTGCACCTCCGGGGTTAGGTGGAGGTCCTGTAACTTGGCTAGGAACCTACATGAGTGGTCAGACCTGGCTAACTGCTCTTTCCAGCAGACGTCCAAATAGCTTAGTTCACCCTTGGCTTGACTGCCTCCGTGAGCTGACCTGCGCATTCCCTCTTCTCCCTGGTTAAGTGGCCTGTAGTAGACCCCCACCATTAGGTCCCTTTCCCCCGACCCCCTTGTATTCTGACCCAGAACACCTCAGTCTTCCCTACCTCAGACCCAGTGCTGTTTGCTAAGGATGTGTATTGCTCTTTGACATAGAGTTCCACACCCCAACATTTCCTCCCCATTCTATCCTGCCTATACATCCTATAGCCCTTGATGTTTACCATCCAGTTGCACGTTGGATCCCACCAAGTTTCAGTGAGCCCCACTATGTCTGAGTTTGTTTTAGCTAGCAGGAGGGCAAGTTCCTCCTGCTTGTTCCCCATATTTCAAGCATTAGTGTACAGGCATTTAAGGCCTCCTGAGGGTGTATATGCCCCACCTCCCAATCCCAGGACTATCCAGGTGCCTGTCTCTTACCTGGTTATGCATGACTTGCCTTTGGTGAATCCATGCTGACTGTTCCTAATCTTCTTCAGTTCCAAGTTCTTAAAAATAGATTCCTTGAGGATCTGCTCCATGATTTTTCCAGAGACTGAGGTAGTCTGTAGTTTCCTGGATCCTCCTTTTTCCCTTCCTTCAATATGAGCACTATATTTGCCCTCTTCCAGTCATCTGGGATCTCTCCCGATTTCCATGTATTTTAAAAAAATGATGGCCAGTGTATCTGTTATCTCATCAGCCAATTCCCTCAGCACCCTTGGGCGCATCCCATTTGGCTCCATGGACTTGCATATATCCTGCTTTTCTAAACAGCCCTTAACCTGTTCTTTCACCACTGCTGGCTGCTCACTTCCTCTCCAAACTGTGCTGCCCAGTGGAGTAGTCTGGGAGTTGACCTTGCCTGTGAAGACTGAGGCAAAAAGGGGATTGAGCACTTCAGCCTTTTATGCATCATCTGTCACAAGGTTGCCTCCCCAACTCAGTAAGAGACCCACACTTTCCCTGATTCTTCTCTTGCTACCAACATATTTGTAGAAACCTTTCTTGTTACCCTTCATGCCCCTTGCTAGCTGTAACTCCCATTGCACTTTGCCTTTCTTGACTTGATTTCTACATGCCCAACTTCTCCCTATTTATTTGTCCAAGTTTCCACTTCTTATAGTGGAAGTGTATGCATCTCTAAACAAGTTAGTTTGTAGGATTGTGCCCTCCTCTGCCAGGATAGAGATATTGGAGTCATTATGGATGGTTCAATAAAATAGCAACTCGGTCAGAACATTAGTAGTAATTAAGAAGGGAATTGTAAGCAACCAGAAAGTGTCATTATATCCCATTATAAATTTGTAATGGTACCTTAAATACTGTGTGCAGAAGAACTAGAAAAGGTACAGAGGAGAATAATAAGGAAAGTCAGGGTTATAAAAGGAAAGACTAAATAGGCAAGGATTTTTATCTTGGAGAACAGACACTTGAGGGGGCATAATAGAGGTTTACAAAATATTAAATGGTACAGAGAAAATAAATATGGATTTATTTCCTCTCTCTCTCTCAAGATATTAGCACAAGGGGATATAAAAATGAAACTATTAGGTAGTAGGTTAGAACTAACAAAAATAAGTTCTTTTGCAAACAGAGTATAATTAACTTCTGAAACCAATTGACACAAAATCTTGTGGAGGCTAATAGTCGTTAAGGGTATCCTTAAAAGATGATTGGACAAATTTATGGAGGAAAAGGTTCAACAATAGGTACTGAATGTCATAGCTGGGGGTTCACCTTCTAGAATCAGAACTTCCTAAGCCTTTGAATGCTGAAAGCTGCAGGGGAGTGGGGAGGAGGAGAGGAGAGGGAAGTCACATGCCCATTTATCCTCCTTCTCCACTCTCTGCTACTGTATTAGATAGGATATTGGGCTTGATGTACCTATGGTCAGACCCAGTAAATGGCAATTCTTATAAGATACGGACTTGTGTACTAGGGCTGTGGGAAACTTTGGTAGCTGATTCAATTCAGAAGAGATTCGGCCCAATTTGGGGACCAAATCTCTGAATCCAAATTGAATCAAGAGACCAAGTAAAAGCTCCAAATCAATTCAAAGCATCCAAATCAATTTGAAAAATCTTTGGAAAAGATTTATAGAATCATAGATTGTAGAGTCGGAAGGGACCACAACGGATCATCGTGTCCGACCCCCTGCCCCTGGCAGGAAATAGGACCGAGGTCAGATGACCCCAGCTAGGTGACTATCTAGCCTCCTCTTGAAGACCTCCAAGCTAGGTGATAGCACCACATCTCTTGGAAGCCCATTCCAGATCCTAGCCACCCTTACTGTGAAAAATTTCTTCCTAATATCTAACCTAAAACCACTCTCAACTAATTTACACCCGTTATTCCTAGTCACTCCCTGGGGTGCCTTAGGAAACAGTGCATCCCCTATTCCCTGTTGACCTCCCCTAATAAATTTATAGGCGGCCACAAGATCTCCCCTCAGCCGTCTCTTGTGAAGGCTGAAGAGATTCAGCTCTCTCAACCTCCCCGCGTAGGCTCTATCATGAAGGCCACTAATCATGTGAGTGGCCCTCCTCTGGACCCTCTCCAGATTCTCCGCATCCCTCTTGAAGTGTGGTGCCCAAAACTAGACACAGTACTCCAACTGTGGCCTGACCAGAGCCACATAGAGGGGAAGCATCACCTCCTTTGATCTATTAGTCATGCACCTGCTAATGCACGACAAGGTGTGATTGCCCTTGTTGATGGCCTCACTACACTGCCAGCTCATGTTCATCTTGGAGTCAATTATGCCTCCAATATCCCTCTCTGTCTCCGAGCTGCTGAGAAGGACACTCCCCAACCTATAGGTGTGCTGGGGATTCCTCCTTCCCAGGTGGAGTATCTTACATTTATCTTTATTAAATTGCATCCTATTTTTCTCCGCCCATTGATCCAACCTGTCCAGGTTGGCCTGAATCTGCTCCCTGCTCTGCGGTGTACTAACTTTGCCCCATAACTTGTGAACTTGGAGAGGGTGCTCTCCACGCCCTCATCCAAATTGTTGATGAAGATATTAAATAATATCAGTTCGAGGACTGAACCCTGTGGGACCCCACTGCCCACTTCCCTCCAGGCCGAGAAGGAACCATCCACCACCACTCTCTGGGTGCGGTCCCTAAGCCATTTGGCCACCCACCTGACCATGTAGGTGTCCACTCCACAGTCGGCTAGCTTCCCAATGAAGATAGGGTGCGAAACTGTGTCAAAGGCCTTCCTAAAGTCCAGGAAGATGATATCTGCCTCGGCTCCCACATCCAGGCAGTGTGTGACCTGGTCATAGAAGGCTACAAGGTTTGTCAGGCAGGATCTACCTGTGACAAACCCATGCTGGTTTCCCCTCAGCATTGTTTCCCCTGCTGGGCCTGCACAAATGTGTTCTTTGATTATTTTCTCTAGCATTTTCCCAAGAATAGAGGTAACACTGAGTAGTCTAAAGTTACCCGGCTCATCACTTCTCCCTTTCTTGAAAATGGGCCCTTCCCCAGTCCTCAATTTAGCCAATTCAGAGATTCAGTCATAGACTAAACAGGCAGCTGTCACCTGCCTCCAGCTGGTAAGTCTGTTGGGGTTGGGAGAGGGAGGAGGGAAGGGGTGTGGGAGGGAGGGACTGGGGATGGGGCTTGGACAAGCTTCCCAGCAGGGGATGTGGGGGCATGTTACTTGGGGAGAGTCCCTGCAACTATCCCCACAGGGGCAGAGGCAGGCACAGCTGAGGGAGCCATGGTAGAAGCCCCCGTGGCTGCCTGGCCCAGCCTCCAGCACTTAAAAAAAAAATCCCCACACTCACCAGCTATTGCAGCGGTGATTGGGAGCTCATGGCAGAGCCCACCTGCACAGCTCAGGGAAGAGGGGATCGCTGTCCCACCTAGCACTCACGTGGCAGCTACCACATGGCACGGGTGCAGCCCAGCTCAGCAGGGTGCCATGTGCTGTCTGGGAGGTGGTGCAACTCCAGCAGTCAGCTGGAGCCCTGCAGAACTCAGCCCCAGTGGCCCCAGCTCCCAGACAGCACGTGGTGCCCTGCCAAACTTCACTGCACTCGTGGCATGAGGCAGCCACTGCATGGGTACCAGGTGGGGAGCCGATCCTCACTGCCCCATGCTGCATGAGGAGGCTCTGCCACACACCCCCAATCCCTACTGCTGGTGAGTGCGGGGCATTTTTTTAAAAATTCCTGAGATGCTGGGGTAAGGCAGGACAGTCATTGGGGTGAGGATGGGCAGGAGGAAGATTGGGGAGTGGGGGCTGTGGGGGGGGGGGGGGCCG
>NW_005842095.1:293764-296930 GCF_000455745.1 Alligator sinensis | reverse complement strand
TTGGGGGGTGGGGGCTGGGGGGGGGGGGGGCTCCACAATGTGGCCCCAAGCTCCCACAGCTGCTGCTCTTACTGGTGACTGTGGGTTTTTTATTTCTTTATTTTTAGTCCTGGACTGTTGGTGCTGGGTTGGGGAGCTTTCAGGGGTGGGGCCAGGCAGAGGGACCAATCGGAGGCGGGGGCTGCATGGGGCAGCTCTGCCACGAGGCCCCACAGCCCTCACTGCAGCTGGCTTTTTTTTTTTCTTAAGTGCCAGGATTAAGCTGGGGTTGAGAGGGTGGTCAGGCAGGGCAGCCATGGGGGATTCTCCTGCAGCTCCCCCTTCCCAGGGAGATGCAGGTACAGCTGGAGGAGCTGCGGAAGAACCTGCAGTCACCCAGCTGTGCCTGCCTTTCCCCAGCCAATCTAAATCACTGAATCTTTCTAAATCAGCGCCAAATCTTCTGAAGCTGAGTCGGCCGAATCATTTCAGGACAATGATTTGAATCTCTGAATCGAATCACTGTCCTCTAAATCAGCCAAATCGGAATCCGAATATAATACTTCCCTATTCGCACAGGCCTATGGTGTACTTTCTGATTCATGTGCTTTCCTATTCTCTATAATTTCTTTCTAATTCTTTTTTCATTTTTTGTCACATTCCCTCATAGTTATGTTATTTTTATGTGACTCGTCCTACTTTCATATGCCCAATTATAAATATGAAAATAATGTAGAAGCTGTACTGACACACATACACTTTTATACACTTGGAAATTGAGTAACATGGGATGGTATTGATCTGAATGTAATTCGGATGTATGGCTGCCAATGTTCTCCTGACAATTGATGTCAGTCAGACTCCTTGCAGCCAACTCTGATGCTAATAATTTTTGTTTCTTGTATTTATAAAGCCTATTTTTGAAATGTAATACACCATGGGGCCCAGATTGCACTAATTGAGTTTAGGCACAAATTGGAAAAATAAACATTGCCCCCAAGGGAGTTTCAGGACCCAAAGGAGAGTATGTCTGCTTCACTGTCCTGTGGGGAAAAGGAGGGAGTATCTATTCACCTTCTCAATCTGTCAGCTCTAAAGAGAAGCAGTGTCAAGAACTTCTCCTCCTGTTACCTTTGTAGCATACTTAGGCCCAAACAGCCTTAAGTTTCATAGTTTCATAGTAGCTAGGGTCAGGAGGGACCTGAACAGATCACCTAGCCTGACCCCCTGCCACAGGCAGGAATGAATGCTGGGTTCACAAGACCCCAGGCAGGTGATCATCCAACCTCCATTTGAATTTGCCCAAGGTAGGTACGAGGACGACTTCCCTGGGAAGTTGGTTCCAGACTTTGGCCACCCTAACTGTAAAATATTGCCTTCTGATCTCTAACCTAAACCTATTCTCCAACAGCTTATTACCATTGTTCCTTGTCACCCCAGGTGGTGCTGGGGAGAAAAGAGCTCTGCCTATTTGCTGTTGATCCCCCCGATGAGCTTGTAGGCAGCCACCAGGTCCCCCCTCAACCTCCTCTTCCTAAGGCTGAACAGGTTCAGGTCCTTCAGTCTCTCCTCGTAGGGCCTGTTCTCACCAAGTGGGTGGCCCTCCTCTGAACCCTCTCCAGTCTGGCCACATCCCTTTTGAAGTGCAGCGCCCAGTACTGGACTCAGTACTCCAACTGCGGCCTGACCAAAGTCACATAAAGGAGGACTATCACTTCTCTGGACCGGCTTGAGATGCATCTTTGGATGCATGACAAGGTATGGCTGGCCTTACTGGCTGTGGTCTGGCATTGGTGACTCATGTTCATCTTGGAGTCAATAGTGACTCCAAGATCCCTTTCCGCCTCTGTGCTTTCAAGAAGGGAACTCCCCAGCCTGTATGTATGCTGTGGATTCCTTCTCCCAAGGTGCAGCACCCTGCATTTGTCTACGTTGAACCCCATCCTATTCTCATCTGACCACTTTTGTAGGCTGTCTAAATCTAGTTGCAGCCTCTCAGTCCCTTCAAGTGTGTCCACCTCGCCCCACATCTTAGTGTCATCAGCAAACTTGGACAGTGTGCTTTCCACCCCCTTGTCCAAGTCGCTGATAAAGATGTTAAACAGTGCGGGCCTGCGGACCGAGCCCTGGGGTACCCCACTGCTCACATCTCGCCAAGTTGAGTACAACTCATCCACCACTACTCTCTGGGTACACCCCATCAGCCAATTTTTTACCCATCCAACTGTGTAGGCATCAATGCCGCAGTCACTTAATTTATTGATGAGGATGGGGTGAGAGACGGTGTCAAAGGCTTTCTTAAAGTCTAGAAAGACTAGAAAGTGTACAGCCGTGAAAAATATTATTCTGATACAGTGTGTCACTGTTCCTAGAGAAAGAGAGATAATAGAAAGACAGACATACATGCACATACACAAAAGCTAGCAATGCCCCATCTATCAAACTCATCCTATGTATAGGGTTCAACATTGGTACTTGGGAAAAGGGATAATCGACAGATTATTTGTACACAGTTAAAAGATGAGGAGGGTATTTACTGCACGTCAGCTGGTCCATGGATACTCTTTGGGCACTTGTACACATGATTAAAATTGGCCATTTTTGCAGTTTAATTGTATCACGCTATACATGTGCAGGGCTTTTCCTGATTTAAATGAGCTTGCTACGCTGCAAACTAAACCACATCCACATGTAGTTTAGTTTGTAATGTAGCTATTTGTAACGTTGCAGCCTTTGACAGCTGTCTCCACCCTGTCCTGGGAGAGGCGGGCTGAAGGCAGAAGCAGTGAGAGGCTAGATCCGTTTTTTCTTTTTTTGCATGGAGCCTGCCCACATCTCCACAGTTCTAAGGCAAGCTGCCAGTGGGCTGTGTGGCCCCTGGGCTGCAGAGGGCCCTTCCTTCGCAGAGGCAGCACCCCCTGGGGCAACCCAGGTGGGCAGCTAGTAGGCGGGTGCTGCCCCAGCTCAGGTTCAGGGAACAGTTGGATCGGGTTGGGTGCTGCCTGCAAACTGGGGCAGCATCTGCCTGCTAGCCACCCACCCAGGTGGCCCCAGGGAAGACTCGGAGCCGCAGCGCGCGGCCCCCCCCCAAGCAGCTGGCCCCCCAGCCATAGGAGAGGTGGGTAGGCACTGCAGGAAAAAGCAAAAAAAGGATCAGGCCTCTTAGCCCTCTCCTTCCTCCCTCCCT
>NW_005842095.1:285774-293652 GCF_000455745.1 Alligator sinensis | reverse complement strand
TCCCTGAGCCTGCGTGGGGAGCAGCACCCAGTGGGCTTCCAGTGCACGGGCTTGGGGAAGAGTTGGATCCAGCAAGTGCTGCCTGCAAACTGGGGCAGCACCCATGCAGCTAGCACCCCACCTAGACAGCCCCAGCTAGGGCACTGCCACCCAGCACTGCCACCATGAAGGGAAGGACCAGGTCCACCCATAGCTCAGGGGCTGCAGAGCCCAACAGCAGCTCGCGCAGGCAGGCTCTGCTGAGGAGAAAAAAAAAAAAGCAGAAAGGGGCCTGATCCTTTTTTTTCCCCCTGTGGAGCCTGCCAACCTCTCCTGCTGCTAGGGGTCAAGCTGCTGGTAGGCGCTGAGCTGTGAGGGCCCTGGAGCTTCTCTCCATGTCAGCAGCATCTCCAGGCAGCACCTGCCCACTAGCAGCCCACTCAGGTGGCCCCGGGGGGCACCGCTGCCACAGAGGGAAGGACTGGGGTCCCCTGCAGCTCAGGGGCTACTTGGCCTACCAGCAGCTTACCCCCTGGCTGCAGGAGAGGTGGGCAGGCCCCACAGGGAACAAAAAAATAAACTAGTGGGTTTTTAATCATCACAAATATAACCCACCATTTCAATTTAGGGGACTAAATCCCATAATGTGTACAAGCAGACTTTCATATCATCTGTTCATATTTTACTATGAGTAGAAGCTAAACTGGGGCAATGTACCCCAGAATTAAATAGGCCTAAGCCACTGTTTCCACTTTACCATAGGACAGAACCAGACACAAAAGACTTACAGCTGACATAAAACCCCCATTCCCTTTTAATCCAGTAAATTTGGTCATACCCTTGTGGTTTTATACAGATTCTCTGATGCACACAATCTTATGGTAAAACAGTGTTAGTAGGGTTGAAAAATAATACACTCAGAAGTTGGAAATGCCAAAATCCAGTTTTCCTGTTTAGCCTTAACCTGGATCCCTGTAGGTATGGATGCATGTTTCTAATTACTATTTTAATAAGCCCCTGCCTCAGTCAATGCATGGGATGGTCTTGACCTGCGATTACATCATGCTTTGTTGCATAATTTGGAAGATATTCAGTGAAAAAAAATGGACTGCAGTTTAACACAGATACTCCAATGTGGAGGCAAAAATGAATATCAACCAAAATATTATAATATATTCAAATGGAATTATCTAATTAGTAACTTGCCCTTGTTTTTTACTGAATTTAATAGATATAGTTATTCAATACTGGGTGCACAGTGGAATAACTACACGGGATTGATTTTTCAGTTGCTAATTAAATTACATGAAATGTTCAAGCTAAGGAGATTTGTGGACTGTCTGTCAACTCATGACAGTACACCAAGCATGAATGAAAACAATGCATACACACTTTTCTTGAACCATTAAATCCTTAGTGTTTATCCAGGGTCTGACTTGCAGTTTAACTTTTGCTTCAACTTTCTACACTCCTTTCTTTTATGATATGTTTTGAAAGATGCATATAAGTGCTACTTATTGTGATGTGTGCTTTTATGTAGAACATTTGAAGAAAATCTTCCATTATAAACTGTAAATGTATACCAAAAGGAAGGCTGTAAATCTGTGAAACCTGGGGTCAAAAGCAAACAACCATACAAATATCTTCTCAAAGAACAAGGTACAAATCTGGTATAGCAATCAATCTCTCAAGAGACCAGCCTTGTAAGATATTTATCTTTTTAAAAGACTCCTTACTTTAAAAGATGATAAAAATATATATCTTTACTCAGGGTCAGGATCCTTAACAGAAGATTTTGACTAGATTGTAAAGATGTTCATTGTTTCATCTTCTTTTACAAGAAAACCTTGGTATCTAGAGCTCTCTCCCCAGATTGAAGGATTCCTATTAAAATTAATCTCTTCATAAAGTCTATAAAGAAGCTGTCAGCAAGCCTTGGCCCACCAAAAATTTCATACAGCCCACAAACCAAGGCCATCGGTGACATTTTCGCTTAGTAGTTAGATTGGAATTGCATTGGCAGCATTTCAGCACTGGGAGTAGTGGTATTAATCTAGCCCACCCCTCATAATGGGTTGTCAACCTCTGCTATAGTCATTGCATACTTAACTTGTTAAAGATAATATTCAGTTGAGAAAAGCTTTTAGAAATGAAAATTGTATTACTTCCACAGTTTCATTCTACTTAATGATGAAAGTCTTTGTTTATCATTCAAAGAAATTCCTTTTGCGATCTATATTTGCAAATATTTTGATCAGAATACAAGTTTCATATAAACATTACAAGCACACTGTGTTAGAATTGGAGATGTCTTATGCATGGATATACCAAGATCCTTAGATACTAGAATAGGTTATGAATATAAGAAGCGATTTACAAATTGGGAAAAATAATTACTTTTTCAAAAATGGTATAACATGCATTCCTGCCTTTTGTCTCATGATGATGGTTTGTGGAGCAACTTTCTTGCTAAAAGTGGCGGGGGGGCAGAGAGAGGAAGCAATGACATCCTGTCTAAGAACAATTAAGAAGAAGAAAGAATGCCTTCTTAGATGATTATGTTTTAAAAAAACTATTTTAAACCTGACTTTCACAAAACAAGGGTTTAGATTTTTAATGGGCATTAAATTCTATTTCTAATAAACTAGACACAAAACAAAAAGAATCCTTCAGAAAATGGATTGAATACAAGAATTTAAAGTCTAAATTTTAAAGATTCCCTGAGAAATGTCTGCTACATGAAAAAGGCTATTAGGACACTGCTGTATGTGCATCTCTAGACTTCAAATCCACTGGCCAAAGAGCTTCTAGCACAACCCCACAAGGAGGCAGAGCCAATGGACCAAGAGAAGCAGCTATTTTCCCCACTATCAAGCCCTAAGACATATGCTTTCATCCTTCAGTAAGGTTACAGAAAGGAGAAGGATATAAAATTTGTTGAGTGCCCAGAAGCATTGTATATCTGTTGAGTGACCAGAAGCATTCTCTATTCCCATCTCTCAACTTTACAGTCCTCATTTATTCATCTCTGCAAGCAAACATCACCCAGACAATGTAAGAGAGCTATGACACAGCAGAAATTTTCTAGTATGATGTCACCAAGACATCAACATACCATCAAATCCAAGACAAGGGGTATGGCCAAATGAACAAGTAAAAGTATGTTAAAAGGGACAAGGAAAGGGACCTGTGGTATAAGAGTAGGCACAAGGACAGCTGTGGTGAAACAGCTGCTCCTTGGCAGGTTCATATCCCTTTTAACTCACAAATGCATCTGTTGGGCCCAACTAAAGATCTTCCAAGGCACAGCTAAAGGAATAAGATGTAATTCTCTTTCCTATATGATGTTATTGAAATATTTAAAGTGCTATCATAACTTGAGATATTTGAAATTTAATCAAATGATTAATATTCCATACATTTAAAAATGTTAGGGTCAGAACGGACCTCAGTAGGTCATTGAATTGGACCCCCTGCCCTGGGCAGGAAAGAGCGCTGGGGTCAGATGACCCCAGCTAGATGCTTATCCAATCTCCTCTTGAAGCCCCCCAAGGTAGGGAAGACCACCACCTCGCTTGGAAGCCCATTCCAGAGTCTGGCAACCCTTACTGTGAAGTTCTTTCTAACGTCCAACCTAAATGTGCTCTCTGTCAATTTGTGGCCATTGTTCCTCGTTACTCCAGGGAGTGCCCTAGTAAATAGAGCATCTCTTATTTCCTACTGCCCTCCCCTGATGAATTTGTAGACAGCCACAAGATCACCTCTCAGCCTTCTCTTGTGAAAAATGAAGAGATCTAGGTCCCTCAGTCTCTCCTCGTAGGGCCTTGCCTGCAGGTCTCTAACCATATGAGTGGCCCTCCTCTGAACCCTCTCAAGATTCTCCGCATCCCTCTTGAAGTGCAGCATCCAAAACTGGACGCAGTACTTCAACTGCAGCTTGACCAGTGCTGCATAGAGGGGATGCATCACCCCCCTGGACCTGTTTGTCATGCATCCGCTAATGCATGATGAAGTGCAGTTAGCCTTGTTGGTCACTTCGTCACACTGATGACTCATATTCACCTTGGAGTCAACTATGACTCCAAGATCCCTTTTCACTGCTGTGCTGCTGAGAAGGTCATCCCCCAGCCTGTAAGTGTGTTGGTGGTTGTTTTTGCCCAGGTGCAGCACATGCACTTGGCTTTGTTGAACTGCATCCTATTTCGTTCTGCTCATTTTTCCAACCTGTCCAGATCCACCTGGATCTATTCCCTACTCTCTGATGTGTTAACTTTGCCCCATAATTTGGTATCATCTGTGAAATTGGACAGGGTGCTCTCCATGCCATTGTCCAAGTCGCTGATGAAGACATTGAATAGCACCGGTCCCAGCACCGAGCTTTGCGAGACTCCACTGCTCTCATCTTTCCAGGTCGATATCAACCCATCCACCACCACTCTCTGGGTGTGACCCCTAAGCCAATTTGCCACCCACCTGACCATGTCATCTTCTACATCACAGCCTGTTAGTTTATTTACAAGAACAGAATGAGATACTGTATTGAAGGCTTTCTTCTACCTAAAGTCTAGGTAGATGACATCTACCTCAACTCCTGTGTCTAAGCATTTTGTGACCTGGTCATAAAAAGAAACAAGGTTAGTCAGGCAGGATCTATCTACTATGAATCTGTGCTGATTTCCTTTCAGCATTACTTCCCTTGCTAGGCTCCTGCAAATGTGATCCTTAATGATTTTTCCCAGAGTTTTCCCAAGGATAAAAGGCTTTCAAGACAGCAGAAGTAAACCAGTCTTAGTAATCAGAAATAAATCATAGATTTAACATTGAATTAAAAATTCTTAACATCCACAAATAATCTCTCAAGGCAGCATGCAGAATGGCTAATCAAATTAAATGCTCTCTTTGGTAGATAAGATTGTTCCGCTTTGCCAATTTATAATGGTGTAGGATAGCCACAACAGGATTTACCAACTCCTCTAAAGAAGTTCTTCTGGCTATCTATATACTGTTTTAGTTATGGTTAATACAGTGTGACATGACTTTCTACTAATTTGGGGAATAAACTTTGCTTTTAATTTACCAAGAAAAGAGCACCTCTAACAGAGGTGTGCCTACTCTGAGAGGGTTAAAAACTCTCCACAGAGTCATACAAAGCAGATTATTTCTGGCTTTCATGCTTTTCTTGTGTTTCTTTGTTTTGTTTATTTTTTGTTCCAGTTTTTAATAATAAAACCGTCATAAATAATAATTGTAATTCTTTTCCTTGTTAATAAAGCATGGTTGTTTTACTATGACAGTCCCAGGTCTCATTTGAAATTCCCAATCCATTTTCCTTCTCAGTCACTTTACAATTTCCCACTCTTGTCCCCACTTTCTTTGCTGAGGCATTTAGAGTTTCCCTCCCTTCTTTCCAATCTCCCCATATTCTTTTCTTCAGTTCCTTGTTTTATCCGTCTCCTCCTTTCTTTATGTACACACACTACCCACATTATCTGCTTCTATTAGCTCTCCACCTATCTCCTTCTTCAGGCATGTCATCTAACGGTACTGAGTGTCCTCCTTATCCTGGCTTTCTTGGACCAATCTCTCTCAAAAGAATGCCAAAAAGAATGCCCAAGACATTAACCCCTTGTCAGATGCATCTCCCTTTCACTCATCTTCCTTCTCCTGCCTCACGGTTTTCAGTCCAGGCCTCCTTAACTTTTTCAGGTTCAGTGTCATCCTCTTGCTTCTCAGCTGCCCCACCCCCATTCCCAACTTCCAGTCCCAGCCTCCTTGCACAATCTCAGCTTCCTTAATCATCCAGTCCCAATTTCAGTCCCCTGCCCCATTTTCCCTCTCCCCCTCCATGAGCAACTAATCTCTGTTCCCCCCATTCTTCAGGTTTCATTTTCCACTTTATCCTTCCAGCTGCCTTATAAGCTTGGGATCTTGCCTCTTTGCATCAAATCAGGCAATTTCCCCCTCTAATATGGGCCTAGTAGGGAAGTAATTGAAAGCACAAGTGAGAGCCTCCCTAAACTCCAGTCTGGTACCCAGACTCAGCATGATATTCAGCAGAGCACATCAGCAAATCTAGCAACAGCCCTGCCCAGCAGTGATGGAATCTTTGAAGATTTTAGCTGATAAATTCCAACTGGAAGTCTCTACTCAGCATGTGCGAACTTCAAATTTTCAAAGGCTTATAACATGGCCAAATGAGGATGCCTTTTGCATAGCAAAAGGAACATTTATGATGGAAAGTCTGCCCCCATCAAATCTTAAGGTCCCTCCTTCAAAGCATGGGTAGAGTTCTATATAAAATAGTTCATAATATAGGTCTCAAATAATTTTATTATCCTCAAGACTCATTCTCAGAAGTAGCTGGAAAGTTTTAGCTTGCGCTTAAAAAAAAAAAAAAAGGAAAAAAAAAAAAAGGAATTAATCCAAAAACAAGCAATTGGCTTTCCAGCAACAAGCTGCAAAATTGCAGCTCAAATAGTTAATGGCTAAGTTACAGGCTATAAAACCAGAGTCTCAAAGTAATATGCTGTTCCAGTAGCTTTGACTTTAATGGTCTACTTTCTCAAACTCTTCAAGTGGCCATCCTCTTATTTAAAGCAAAGATACATGTAAGAACAAAAATGTATTAATGATAACAATGACCAAAAAATGAAGATTTTCTCCTCATTATCTTTTTGATTGCAACAATCTATCCAACTGCATCTTTTTCAGAAGCACCAGCATGCCTTATTTCACCTTAAAAATCATCAGGCTACAGCAACCAACTTAAAATGTATGTTCTATGAACAAAAAATAATAAAAAGGATGTTTACATTTTTGTATTCCCATGGTTCTTGTCACATCTATTACAGAATATCTGTTTTCTGATTTCAGTCCTATATTTTTACATACTATCCTAATAAAATGTGGACATGTTGGGAAGAATGAATATATAGGCCTGAGATAAATCATTTACCCACAGTACTTAATCCTATCTCCTTTTAATTAGCACATAACCAGATAGTCACAGAATCATACTGCTATAGATAATAATAAAACTACTAATAATAAACTATATATTGGGAGGACAAGTCCAAACTATATATGCTGGTTTCTGGAACAGTTTTGAGATGGACCTATGGACATTTTTTTAAATAAAACTTTTCCCTAAGGTGTAGCAAAATGAAAGAAACTAGAAACTAGATACCAAGATAAAAGTCAACCTCCTACAACCCTTATTATTTCACCTAGCAATCTGTGATTTTCACTGAAAGAAAATATAAAGCTAGACTGAGTCACTGTCACAGGAATCTCAGAAAAAAGTATGTTTTTTTTTTCTTTTCTAGGCCTCTCTACTCCACCCTCAGCCCACAGTATTGTTGTTAACAAGAGTGTTTGTATATCTCTACACACCCTGTGTAAGCCACATCTCTCAAGAATCACAAATTTGGGATTAGATCATTCTAGAATGTATTCAGATATCATTAAGGGACACGTCAGGAGAAGAGCTGAAATAAATATAGTCATCCTCCCAGACTGTGAAGGCAATGAATCATGGATAAAGGAATCAATGATCCCAAATTTTCAGGGATAGTCCTGAATTTAGAGGTGATGTCTTGATATCCCCAAGAACTCAATGAGGGGAGCTCTTTGCCCTAAATTTGAGAAATTCATCCCAAATCAGTCAGGCACTATTCTGCTATTGGCAATCACCTGGGATTTAGGATGAAAGGACCAGATTCAATTTTCTGCTCTGTCTGATTTGAAGTAGGAACATAAAGTCATATTAAACTTGTCCCAGGTACATACACTGATCAGCAAGTTTTTTAATTTTTAAAACCCACCACTTCAATTTAGGGCCCCCATTTCGTCTACACCCCCCCCCCCCCCCACCCACCAGGGGGCGTAATTACGACGCTC
>NW_005842095.1:283798-285744 GCF_000455745.1 Alligator sinensis | reverse complement strand
CCCCCCCCCCCCCCGACACCAAGTGGTGTGCATTACAGAGCTGTTCTGGGCCAGCTACAGTATATTCTGGCACTCTTATTATGTTGGGTACAGTGGGTCAGATTTTTGAAGATACCATATTTTCTTGTATACCACATGCCTTATAAATATGGGCTCCTAAGCAGGTCCCCAGCCAAGGTAGCAGGAAACAAGTCAGGTTTTCCTTTGAACTCTTCTTCAGTTTCAGAAAAATAATTGTTAAACCCAAGATGTTCCTCTAAAAGTGTAAAGATATGGGCATATGAACAATTTATGAGGGGAGCAGAAGTAGAGCAAGAAGCTGTTATGAAAGGTCAATAAAATTCCTAGTTTTCCTCCTGGCAGTGTATTTGTGGGCCTCTGCATTCAGTGCCAATACATTTGTATTTTCTAATGACATTCTCTTCATTTGGAAAATTAACAGCTGGCTTTACTCTGAAGTAAACAGATGGACTGCCATAGGGATATGGTATGAAAATCTCTCACCAAGCACATACCTGAGTTTAGAAAAAGAAAGGGTTTCAAGTCCAAGAGCCATCAATTCATCTATTGATGTCTCAATTCCTCTCAGCTGTGATTCTCAACCAGGGTGTCATGGTACACTTGGGGTGCTACAAGACACTTTCAGGGGTGCCACAACCCGCCCCCAGTTTCTGAGGTTGAACTGACCCACTGTGTCTCTTTCTAGATGTGGCACGGGGCTAAACTGCTACAGTTCTACAGACCAAATCCCATATTTTAGGATCAATGAGGGGAGGCACAATAAGGGGAGGTAAAACAGTCTATGGAGGTAAGAGTGGCATGAGTTCTCAGCTAGGGGAACCTGGCCCTTTTTCTTCAGTGCTCCTGGAAAGGCAGGAGGCCCCACTTTGAGAGGTTTTTACCAAAGTGAATCTGAAACCACCGCTTGTTACTGGGCCATGCCGCACAGCATATAGCTGCATCATGCCAGCCAGACCCTTCCCACAGCAGGGACCAAGGCACCCTGCATAGGCATCGCTATCCTGCAAGGAAAAATTGTTTATTAGGACTGTCCCTTAACTTTTATTTTCCTTCCTGCTCTATCTCTACCTCTCCCCTCTCTCTTACGGCAATATGCTGACAATGAGCCATTTCCACCAAGCTGTGAAAGCTTATGGCTTTATTGTGAATCTAAGGCTCCTGCTACACATTACATGTATTACACAATTAATTTAATTCCACAATAAATTTAGGCCAGCTAGACATGCAAAGTAATTATCACATGATAAAAATGACTATCCAGCTCTAAAGAGAGCCAACCAGTTATAAAGTTATTGCTTGAAAATGTGCAACAACTCTAACCGGATTTAATTTAAATGTGTTGCAGCGCCCTTACAGTATATGAGGTTTAGCATAAAGCCCTCCTTCCTAGAAATCTCATTCTGCATTTAAAAAATCATATTTCTAGACCTCACACTTAAACCTCTAAGTGCCATTTAGATGCCTTTTGAGTGAAATGGAATTTGACCTTCTTCTCTGGGCCTCATAATACTACTACTTGGCATTACGATATCTCTCCAGGAATAAATACGTTAAAGAATTGGGTTGTTCAGACCCCGCAGTGATAACAGCCACAACAGTATCTTTACAGAGCAGTAATTCTCAACTAAAACACCACCACACTCAAGAGTTGTATTAATGATAATATAACATTATGGCGATCCATGCATTGTTTCATTTTTTTCCAGTTGTTTTAAATATATTTCCAATCATGTTATTTATGCATTGTATTTTTTTTAATGGGAAGCCACTAATTTCGGAGAAGTTACAGAGGGGTACCTCAGATCTAACAAGGTTGAGGGCCACTGTTCAGCAGCCTCCATAGAAGACCCATTCAGCATATTAGGAAAGGATTTCAGCATAGTAACTTAGGCACATACTTAACTTATAGGTCTTCAATTAAACTG
>NW_005842095.1:268577-283767 GCF_000455745.1 Alligator sinensis | reverse complement strand
ATTCCTGAATAGTTTGACCCTGAATAAACTGGGTCACCATTGTGAAAGAAGAAAAAAGTTATGTCGCAAACATATTTGTGTCTCTGTCCTGGTGCCCCTTGAAGATGCCAATGACATCACAGAGCAATGGGCAGTATTTAATTTCTTTCTGCTCTAGTAATTGTAACTATTGGGAATTGAAATTGATTTTCCTTATTTTGGCTAGTGAAGATCCAGTGTGAGCCTGCTGTCACATAGTATGAAGTGGCATCAACCACAAAGGAATTTGAAGCACCATAGCAGCTGTGCTGAGCACAGCTGGCAGCATCAGAAGCAATAGCATTCCCTATTTAGTTACAGTATGTGTTCTTCCTCTGGTCTGTAAAGGTGGACAGTTCGGCAGTCCACCACAATTACTTTACTTGTTGCACTATCTTGATTTTGAACTTTTGCAGGTCTTACTTAGTATACCATTGGGTTATGCTTCTATCAGAGTATGTTGAAAATGCTTTCAGCACACATACAGGAAAACAGAGACAGAAAGAATAGGGATTATTGGTCTGACATTTTAAATTTGTCTGCGGGATAGCTATAGTAAGAGTACAGTCACTCTACACCATTACCCCAAGAATACTTGATCAGAACACATCAAGAAATGAATATGGCTCTGCAACAAAAAGAAAAAAAATGACATAAGTCAATCACTGGAAATATTCCTTTGATTGTTAATGAAAATTCTGAACATAAATAAAATAATTTCTTAAGCCTTCTATGTGAATGAGCTGACATAAAAATAAAATACATTCATTCTTTTTTTCCAAAAATGAATTTTGAAAACATTGTCCTCTAGAGATGTTTCCTATATTTATTTTCTACAGCTAAAGAGCAAGGGTGAATCTTTCATAGCTTTTCAAGATAAATTTGACAAGTTCTGGGAACTTGCCCAAAATACCAATGGATGATTAGGACAGTATGTTCCTGATTCTAATATGACATTGGTGTAAATCAGATGGACTTCAATGAAATAAGTCAGTCAATGAAATAAAACCATTGTGAGATCAATATCAGACCTGTTTTGCTTTTCTATCTGAACTGCTGAGAAAGAAGAGGCATTCCAAGGCACTTTGATGATAGAGTTAGGAGGAGAAATAGAATATTCATTTTTTATTAAATATAAACATTTTATGGGTTAATGAAAATACTTGCAAGTATTTGGCCTGAAAGCCTGGGAACTCTGTTTCAGTTAGCTGAAAAAAAATCTGTTCATTTTACTCAGACTTGTCAAGTGTTTTATTAGGTCTAAAAAGAAAATACAAAATAATTTGGTTTAAAACCTACTATGCACAGTTTACCTGGAAGAAATATACCACAATCTTTGTTTCAAGTACACCTACAAAAAATAATATATATTTAAATGGATAATACAAAGTAAATAAACACAAAGTTACTTTTATGAATTTATTGATCTGAAATTATTTTTTTTCCTTTAACAACATAAAAACAATTCTAGGCAAGCTGACTACTACTGTATCATGTTTGATAACACTTTGGTCCAGTTCCATTGACCTAGTAGTGCTTGAGATAATAAAAATGCACAAAAGACAAGGCAAAGAAAATAAAAGGTTTTGCTACCCATGTTATACACTCTTTAGGTGAGGAAAAAAGAGATGAGCTCACATGAGCAGAAAATGGATTAACGAAAATCTTTATTTTAAAAATACACTGCACTAAATTATCCTGCCACTCTATTATTATGTTGGGGACAGTGGGTCAGATTTTTTAAGTTACCATATTTTCCTGTATACCACATGCCCCCAAATGTGAGACATGCCTTGTTTTTGGGAAGGAAAAATAAAAAAAATATTTTTTTTCCAGAGCCTTGGCAGCACTTCCACTTGCTCAATTTCTCTTTCCTACTCAGTTGTAACCTCTTTACAGATAAACTATCAGCAGTGCTTGGCTGCTCAACCAAGAGCTAAAACAAGCTGTTGCTGAAGACCCAACTCTATTGGCAGATCTAGGATTTTGAAAAAAGCTAAAAGCAGTCTGCAGCTGTGAAATAAGAAAAGAGAGGCCAGGAATAACTAACAGCAGAAAAATAACTGAAGAAATCAGGCAGATTATGATTAGGCATGAAGTTAATCAACTCCCACAGGGTTGTCTGAATAGAAATGCCACTGCTACTGCTGGAGAATTGGTTTTAAACTTTGGGTGAAGCGGGAATTATAGCAAAGTATGACTACACCACTGCACTCCCCAGATCGATCCCTGCTGGAAGTAAAAGAAGAAAAAGAAGTAGCAGTCATCTTACAGTATCTTTAGACTTCTCTTCTGGATAGAAAATCAGTTTCCCCACTTAAGACACACACCCAAATTCTAAAGTTTAATTTTTGGGAAAGGGTTGTGTTTTGTATGCAGAGAAACTACAGTATTTAGATGCCAAACTTCACGTCTTGACATTGTTCCACTGTGGAAGTTACCATGGAAAAGATAATGGTGGTGCATCATCAGATGAAATGAAATGTAATGCTAAAGTCTGAATTTGACTTTAAGTGAAAAAAAATAAGTATTTTCCTAATTGGAGGAGAAAGGAATTATGCTGAAATATAAAATTCCACTTTTAAATGATATGCTTCTCATCTTTTACAACATAGCTAGATCATTTCTAAATTCCATTAAGGAAATGTGAGTTAAATTATTACTGTATTTACTTGAATCTGGCTGAAGCATCAGGTTCAGAGAGTAGTAATCAGTGGCTCAATGTCTAGTTGGCAGCCAGTATCAAGTGGAGTGCCCCAGAGGTCAGTCCTGGAGCCAGTTTTGTTTAATATTTTCATTAACAACCTGGAAGATGGCTTAAAGTGCACCCTCAGCAAGTTTGCAGATGACACTAAGCTGCAGGGAATAGTAGATATACTGGAAGGTAGGGATAGGATTCAGAGTGACCTAGACAAATTGGATGATTGGGTCAAAGGACATCTCATGAGGTTCAACAAGGACAAGTGCAAAGTCCTGCACTTATGATGGAACAACCCCATACATCAGTACAGGCTGGGGGCTGACTGTCTGGGCAGCAGCTCTGCGGGAAAGGACTTGGGGGTTACAGTAGATGATAAGCTGAATAGAAGCCAGCAGTGTGCCCTTGTTACCAAGAAGGCTAATGGCATACTGGGCTGCATTGGTAGGTGCTGCCAGTAGCTGAAGGGAAGTGATAATTCCCCTCTATTCAGCACTGGTGAGGCCACATCTGGAGCACTGTGCAGTTTTGGGCTCCCCACTACAGGAAGGATGTGGATAAATTGGAGAAAGTCCAGTACAGGGCAACAGAAATTGTTTGGGGGCTGGAGCACTTGACTTATGAGGACAGGCTAAGGGAACTGGGCTTATTTAGTTTAGAGAAGAGAAGACTGAGTGGGGATTTGAATACAAGGTGGTCAGGGGATGGGGGGGCAGAGTGCAGGAAGCTACTTTGACTCTGTCTCTGGCCTCGACCCAAGGTTGGAACTGAAGCTGCTCCTGCTGCCTGCTCCCTCTACCCCCCATCTCACTGCTGTTAGGACAGTTACAGCTCTAACTGGGCCCCAGAAATGGATGGTAAAAGGGGAGGGGGGACAAAAACTGCCAGGGCAATGGTGGCAGGGAAAAGGCAGCTGAGGGAAATACAATGGGAGAGGACATTCCATGGGGTTCAGACATATGGTGGGCAGGTGCTGGGGGTCCGGCAGAAGGTGACGCTAGTGTTGCAGGGGGGGCAGGCAGCAGGGGTCAAGGAGCAGAGTTCAGGGTGCTTAAAATTCCTCCACTGCCTACCCCGCTATCACTGCTTTCCCTGTTGCAGCGCGGGATGGGGTCTAATTTAAAGATGACTCTCCAAGAACTAGATTCTATACCTGGAAACTATACAAATGTATAAATGTTCCATATATAACACCTAATTATTGTGGGGGGGGTCATCTTAAAATTTAAAGTTGCCTTGGATTCAGAGATATACAGTAGTGTTTTTTCCATGAAATGTGAAGTCATCAATCATTATCCTCATCATGGAGACCTGGTGGGACTCCACCCATGACTGGACCATGGGTATAGATGGTTATACCTTGTACAGAAGAGATCAAGTAGACAAAAGGGGCGGGGGTGTAGTTCTCTACGTTAAGGAAAGCTATGCATCCCTGCAAGCTGATGTTGGTGACCAGGGTGGACGACTGGAGACCATCTGGGTTAAAATCTGTGGG
Source organism: Alligator sinensis (assembly GCF_000455745.1). Classification (NCBI taxonomy): domain Eukaryota; kingdom Metazoa; phylum Chordata; order Crocodylia; family Alligatoridae; genus Alligator; species Alligator sinensis. The sequence goes on along the minus strand of NW_005842095.1, from coordinate 279,556 downwards.
GAACACGGCACAGGGGACACAACAGTGGGAGTCTACTACAGACCTCCCAACCAAAATCAAGAGCTTGACCAGGAGTTTGCCTGGGAACTGGCTGAGGCCGCATGCTCCAGAACCATGGTTGTCATGGGTGTCTTCAATTACCCAGACACCTCGTGGGAGGATCACTCAGCAAAATCTGAGCTGTCACAAAGATTCCTATCATGTGTGGATGACCTCTACCTGACTCAAGAAGTCTATGGACCAATGAGAGGTAAAGCACTGCTCAACCTGGTACTGGCTACTGGGGATGACCTAATCAGTGAACCAGTGATCGATGGGAAGCTGGGTGACAGCGAGCACAAGCTGATGACCTTCACCATCCACCTTAAAGCTGGCAAGTCAGTCAGCAGCAGTGAAGTCCTTGACTTCAGGAAAGCTGACTTTGACAAGCTCAAGAGGCTTGTCAATGAGGCCCTAAGGGACCACAACCCTGGTGGGGGGAGTTCAGGAAGAGTGGTTGCTCCTCAAGGGAGCGATCCTCAATGCACAAGCTAATTCTATTCCATCTCAGAGAAAAGGCAGCAAGAGGGCACAGCAGCCCCCCTGGCTCTCCAGGGACCTAGCAGACATCCTGAGGCTAAAAAGAAAGGCCTACAAAGGATGGAGGATTCACCTCCAAGGAGGAATATTCTGCACTGGTCTGGTCCTGCAGGGAGCAAACCAGGATAGCCAAGGCCACAACTGAACTCCAGCTAGCTTCAAGCATCAAGGACAATAAAAAGTCCATTTTCAAATATGTGGGGAGCTGGAGGAAAAGCAAGGGCAACATTGGACACCTGATGAACCAGATGGGACAACTGACAACTGACGCCCAGGAAAAAGCCAACCTATTAAATGGGTACTTTGTATCTGTCTTTCATCAGTCCCATCGGACGCCCATGCCCCACTACAGGACAGGAAGGTCCAGGTGAGGGAGATCCCCTGCCCTCCATCAATGCTGACCTCGTGAAGAAACACCTTGAGAGGCTGGATACCTTCAAGTCAGCCGGCCCTGGCAATCTGCACCCCAGGGTACTCAAGGAGCTGGCAAGCATCATAGCCCAGCCTCTAGCATGAATCTTTGAGAACTCCTGGTGCTCTGGTGTAGTGCCCAAAGACTGGAAGAAGGCCAGTGTGGTGCCTATCTTCAAGAAAGGGAGGAAAGTGGATCCGGCTAACTATAGGCCCATCAGCCTGACTTCTATCCCGGGGAAGATCTTAGAAAAGTTTATTAAAGAGGCCATCCTTAATGGACTGGCCGACGTCAACATCTTAAGGGATTGCCAGCACGGGTTTGTTGCGGGTAGGTCTTGCTTGACCAATCTCATTTCCTTCTACGACCAGGTGACCTACGACCTGGACAAGGGAGAAGAGATTGATGTCATATATCTTGACTTCAAAAAAGCCTTCGATCTGGTGTCCCATGATCGCCTCTTGGAGAAACTGGCCAATTGTCGCCTGGGGTCCTCCACGATCCACTGGCTGGAAAATTGGCTCCGGGGTCGGACCCAGAGGGTAGTAATCGATGGAAGTCACTCATCGTGGTGTCCTGTGACCAGTGGGGTCCCCCAAGGCTCTGTCCTTGGACCCATACTGTTCAACATCTTCATTAATGATGTGGACACTGGAGTCAGAAGCGATCAGAACTGGCCAAGTTCGCCGATGACACCAAACTTTGGGGCAAAGCATCCACACCAGAAGACAGGCAGGTTATCCAGGCTGACCTGGACAGGCTCAGCAAGTGGGCGGACGAGAATCTGATGGTGTTCAACGCCGATAAATGCAAGGTTCTCCACCTTGGGAAAAAAAACCCGCAGCATCCTTATAGGCTCGGCAGTGCTATGTTGGCTAGCACTATGGAAGAAAGAGACTTGGGGGTCATCATTGATAGTAAGGCAACAAAATGCTGGCTTGAATCCATAGATGCTTCTCAAGCAAATCCCAGGACGTCATTCTCCCGTTGTACTCAGCCTTGGTGAGGCCACAGCTGGAGTACTGCATCCAGTTTTGGGCTCCATAATTCAAAAAGGATGTGCAGAATCTTGAGAGAGTGCAGAGGAGAGCCACACACATGATCAGAGGTCAGGAAAACAGACCTTATGATGACAAGCTGAGAGCCCTGGGGCTCTTTAGCATTAAAAAGCGCAGGCTCAGAGGTGATCTGATGGCCACCTATAAGTTTATAAGGGGTGACCACCAGTATCTGGGGGAACATTTGTTCACCAGAGCACCCCAAGGGATGACGAGGTTGATGAAGGTTACAAACTACTGCAAGACCGTTTCAGGCTGGACATAAGGAAGAATTTCTTTACTGTTCAAGCCCCCAAGGTCTGGAACAGCCTGCCACCGGAGCTGATTCAAGCACCTACATTGAACACCTTCAAGAGTAAATTGGATGCTTATCTTGCTGGGATCCTATGACCCCAGCTGATTGCCTGCCTTTGAGGCAGGAGGCTGGACTCAATGATCTTCTGAGGTCCCTTCCAGCCCTAATGTCTATTAAATCTATGAAATCATAAATTTCCAACAATTGAGAAATCTGGGGAATTAAACATGTCAGCTAGAATTTCTCAAAGGCTTCTAGGAGACCTAGGAGTCTAAAACACAATGAATGTCACTAGCAGTTATATTTGTAAGCTCTGTAAACCTGTATAACATGTTCACTCACATATATTGAAAAGTAAGCATTTTTTGTACATGGAAGCAATACACATTTTATTTGAAACTGTTTGCAATTATTTAACTAATAATTTAAGGAATATATTTTATACTATGTTTATTTATTATATCATCACTGTGAATGTTTGGTATTTATTCTGTGTGCTTTATCACCCTACTAATCAGGCTATGTTTATTTCCTCATGAGGCCTTGCCCTGAAGATTTAAGTCTTATTTTCTAGAGGCAAATGCTTAAATAATAAATTAAATAATAATTTGGGCTGTTTTTTCTAAACAATTTTGGATCTGTGGAGATTTACCCATCATTAGTCAGATTATAGTATTATCATAAAATGAAAATAAAAATACAATTGTTCATAAGTAGATAGTGATTAGTGGAAATATTTAGTGTACAATTGGCCTTTGACAAAATCTGGCATTTTTTGACAGATAATAGAAATAGTAAAGCTATAGATATGTTTAAGATTATCAGCAACAATAACAAAAGTCAGACTTGGGGTGGGGGAGTGAAAAGAATTACAAATCTGAGACATTAAAATTGGTTTTAATAAAGGTGGGAAAATTTTCTGAGGGAAAAGTCAAGCAAAACTGAGCTCTATATCTGGAGACCCCACAAGAGCAAACGTACTATTGCCTAATAATGCAAAAGCAAGTGAACTAAAAAATTTCTCTGCAGGAACAGGGAACATTATTTATATGAACCATAGAATAGCAGAATTGGGGGCCTCATTCTCTTCTTTCTTAGAATAGGTTATACTGATATAACTCTTGGAGGGAACCTAACTAGTGTTCATCCTGATTTGTATCAGTGAAGGTGAGAAGAAAACTACATTTCTTCCCTCCTGTAGCTTCAAAACTGTTTGCTTTCCCCAAACCCCCCTCAACTCAGTACTCAGGACACAAAATAGCACAACCACTTCATGTTAGTGTGACTAATGCTTCCTTCTCTATAACCTGATTTTGAGAATGTAGAGATAATTACCAACCCTAAAAATAACATGTGCTAATACATCAGGTCTGACACAGATGAATAGGTATTCATTTCCTTATAAATTTTGACTTACCCATGTTATGTTCTCCCTAAAACTGCATGAATTAGGACATATTTGCTTTTATGTTCCTCCTTTTCTCATTAATAACTCTTATATATCACCTATTTTGCCATGATTAGTAAATAGAGGTTGTTTCCAATAACCCTCTCACAATAAAGAGCAATGTTGATTTTCCTACAAGTTACTTAAGCAAAATAAATCACATAGAAATGATGTAGGTAAGTGAAAACACATATACTAAAAAAAGATTAATTGACAAGTGTGACAAGGCCAACTTAGTGCCCCGGCTGTGGTGCGAGACGCATGGGTGTAAGCCCGCTGCACCCCTGTGAGCTTAGGGACCCCAGCAGAGACCCCAAGACCCCCGACAAGCCCCAGCCTGCCTGCAGGTAAGCAGGAGCCCATGGATGGAGGGACCTAGTCAGCTGGGAGTGGGCAAAGAGGGCCGAGGAGGGTCATGCCCCACCCTGGCTCCTACTTGGCCCAGCACCCCAGGGAGCCGCGCAACCCAGCTGCAGGCACGTGAGACAGGTCAGGAGGGAGTTACCCACCTGTTCCTTCCCTCAGTGGAGGAGAGGGACCCCACTTAGCCCCCCAAAAAACAGGGAGGTGCCAGCTGGCCCTTATGCACATGCGTGCAGTTTTAAAAGGGCCCAGCAATGGCAGAAGCCTCATTAGTGTCCTGGCTTCAGTGCAAGATGCACAGGTATAAGCCCACTGCACCCCTGTGAGCCTAGGGACCCCAGCAGAGATCCCAGGACCCCCAATGAGCCCCGGCCTACCTGCAGGTAAGCAGGGGCCCATGGAGGGAGGGACCTAGTCAGCTGGGAGTGGGCTAAGAGGGCTGAGAAGGGTTACACCCCCCCGGGTCCTACTTCACCCAGCTCCCCAGAAAGCCACACGACTGGAGCCTCATGAACAGGCCGTACAAACAGGCATGCTCCTGGGCCTGGCGCCAAGTTAACATGGGAGTTTGCACAGGAGGGTGCACAGGAGGGCCCGAGACACTGCCTGTGAGCCCCCCAGGGTAGACAGTCCCAGCCATAGCCAGCCTACCAGTGGCATGACACAGATGGGCATGCGCCACACCCTGAGGGTCCCCTCAGAGTCTGTGGCCCCCGCCTCTGGAACCTCAGAGGCCTCCACCCAGACGGAGCCCATGGTGCCAGGCTCCACGCAGACAGAGCCTCTGGCTCTCAGCTGCGGGGGCTGCCTGTCACTTTTTCAGGCTCTGGGGCCCAGGAGCATGGCCACCTCCCCTTGTGAGGTCTGCTCCCTTTCGGGGGTCTCTGGCATGCCAGCTGCAGGAGCTCCAGGCTGCAGTCCAGAGACCGTGTGCCATTAGGGACTTTGAGCAAGAGATTGACTCCTACTGCCAGGCCCTTCTCCCCCAGTAGACCACAGTCTCCCTCCAGGACAAGGGAGGACTTGGGGACCTCCCATTCTGTCCAGCCCAAGGGTTGGACCAAGGTAGTCAAGGGCCCCAAGGCCCACCACACCAAGGCCCCTGCCCCGCTGCAGCTTTGCAATAGGTATGAACCTGCTGAGTTGCCAGCTCCCACAGGCAACACAGGCTCTACTATAGCTACCACCCCCACTCTCCCCCAGACAAAACACAAAGTGTTTGTCATGGGAGACTCCATCCTGAGGGGGACTGAGAGGGTAGTCTACTGCCTCGACCCATTAGCCTTGGAAGTTTGCTGCTTCCCAGGAGCCAGAATCCAAGACATTGCAGAGAAGATCCCTAAGCTCCTCCAGCCCACTGACCACTATCCCATGCTCCTCATCCATGTGGGCACCTATGACATGGCTTGGAGCACTCCCAGCCAGGTCCTGAAGTGCTACAGGGATTTGGGAGCAGGGCTAAAGGGTCTGGGGACACAGGTGGTGTTTTCTTCAATCCTCCCAGTCTCAGGCTACGGGCTGAGGAGGGAGAGGAGGATCCAGGTAGTTAACCAAAGACTGCAGTGCTGGTGTCATCAGGAAGGCTTTGGCTTCCATGACCACAGCCCACTCTTTGGTGAGAGAGGCAGCGAGCTGCTGGGAAGGGACAGCCTCCACCTCTCTCCACTGGTGAGGAGGCTCTTCTCAGTCGGACTGACTGACCTGCTCCACCGGGCTTTAAACTAAGCCCGCCAGGGGATGGGGGGACTACCGCCACTGCTGGCCCACTGAGCAAGCCTTACAAAGCCAGCAGACCAAGGAATATAAGGGAGCCCACCCCTGCCTCAGACCTGGAACAAACTGTAGGCAAGGCAAAGGCCCCCAAGAGGACATTTGTGTGCCTATACACAAATGCCAGGAGCTTGGGAAACAAACAGGAGGAACTTGTCCTTCTGCTAAATGCAAATAACTATGATGTCATAGGGATAACAGAGACCTGGTGAGACTCCACCCATGACTGGGCCACAGGTATAGATGGCTATACCCTGTACAGGAGGGATTGGGTGGACAAAAGGGGCAGGGGTGTAGCTCTCTATGTCAAGGAAAGCTACGCATCCCTGCAAGCTGGCATTGGCACCCATGGTGGATGACTTGAGACCCTCTGGGTTAAAATCCATGGGGAACACGGCACAGGGGACACAATGGTGGGAGTCTACTACAGACCCCCTACCCAGGGTCAAGTTCTGGACCAGGAGTTTGCCAGGGAATTGGCTGAGGCTGTGTGCTCCTGGTGTATGGTCCTCATGGGAGACTTTTACTACCCAGACATCTCATGAAAGGAGTGCTCAGCCAAATCCAAGCAAGTGCAAAGCTTTCTCTCATGTATAAAGTGCCACAACCCAAAGGGGAGGGGAGTTCAGGAAGAATGGTTGCTTCTCAAGGGAGCGATCCTGGATGTGCAAGCAAAGTCTATCCCATCTCGGAGGAAAGGCAGCAAAAGGGCACAGCAGCCCCCTTGGCTCTCCAGGGAACTAGTGGACCTCCTGCATCTTAAAAGGAAGACCTACAAAGGATGGAGGACTGGATCCACCACCAAAGAAGAATATTCTGCTCTGGTCCAGACCTGCAGAGAACAAACCAGGAAAGCCAAGGCTGTGATGGAACTCCAGCTAGCTACAAATATCAAGAACAATAAAAAAGTCCTTTTTTAGATATGTGGGGAGCTGGAGGATAAGCAAGGGCAACATTGGACCCCTGCTAAGCCAGATGGGACAACTGACAACTGATGCCCAGGAAAAACCAAACTTGCTAAATGGGTACCTTGCATCAGTTTTTCACCAGTCCCATGGGACATCCCTGCCCACTATGGGGCAGGGACGCCCGGGTGAGGGAGATTCCTTACCATCCGTCAAAACTGACCTTGTGAAGGAACACCTTGACAGGCTGGATACCGTCAAGTTAGCCATCCCTGATGGTTTACACCCAAGGGTACTCAAAGAGCTGGCAGACATCATAGCTCAGCCCCTGGCACGGATCTTTATGAGCTCCTAGTGCTCTGGTGAAGTGCCTGACGATTGGAAGGTCAATGTGGTGCCTATCTTCAAAAAAGGGAGGGAAATGGACCCGGCAAACTACAGACTCATCAGCCTGATGCCGGTGAAGTTCTTGGAAAAGAGTATCAAAGAGGCCATCCTATACAGGCTAGCTGATCTTGAGGGATACACAGCATGGGTTTGCTACAGGTAGGTCTTGCTTGACCAATCTCATTTCCTTTTATGACCAAGTGACCTATCACCTGGACAAGGGGGAAGAGACTGATATCATATATCTTGACTTTAAAAAAGCCTTCGATCTCGTATCCCATGATCACCTCTTGGCAAAACTGGCTAACTGCAGACTTGACCTCACCACGATCCACTGGCTGAGGAATTGGCTCCACGGCAGGACCCAGAGGGTGGTGGTTGATGGAAGTCAATCACTGTGGTAATCAGTGGGGTCCCTCAGGGCTCTGTCCTAGGGCCTTTACTTTTTAACATCTTCATCAGTGATGTAGACATTGGTGTCAGAAGCGAGCTGGCCAAGTTTGCTGATGACACTAAACTCTGGGGTAAAGCATCCACACCTGAGGACAGGAGGGTGAGCCAGGAAGATCTTGACAGGCTCATGAAATGAGCGGATGAGAACCTGATGGTGTTTAACACTGAAAAATGCAAGGTTCTCCACCTTGGGAGGAAAAACCTGCAGCACGCTTATAGGCTCGGCAGTGCTACACTGGTTAGCACTACAGATGAAAGGGACTTGGGGGTCATGATTGACCACAAGATGAACATGAGCCTTCAATGTGATGCTGCAACTACTAAAGCAAGCAAAACACTGGCTTGCATCCATAGATGCTTCTCAAGCAAATCCCGGGATGTCATTCTCCTGTTGTACTCGGCCTTGGTGAGGTCGCAGCTGGAGTACTGCATCCAGTTTTGGGCTCCACAATTCAAAAAGGATGTGAAGAAACTTGAGAGAGTGCAGAGGAGAGCCACGCACATGATCAGAGGTCAGGATAACAGACCTTATGACGAGAGGCTGAGAGCCATGGGACTCTTCAGCCTGAAAAAGCACAGGCTCAGGGGTGATCTGGTAGCCACCTATAAGTTTATTAAGGGTGTTCACCAGGATCTGGGGGAACATCTGTTCACCAGAGCGCCCCAAAGGATGACAAGATCAAATGGTCACAAACTCCTCTGTGACCATTTCAGGCTGGACGTAAGGAAAAACTTCTTTACTGTCCGAGCCCCCAAGGTTTGGAATAGACTGCCGCCAGAGGTGGTTCAAGCACCCACTTTGAATGCCTTCAAGACACTTTTGGATGTTTATCTTGCTGGGATCCTATGATCCCTGCTGACTTCCTGCCCCTGGGCAGGAGGCTGGACTCGAGGATCCTCTGGGGTCCCTTCCAGCCCAAATGTCTATGAAATCTATGAAATTTCCAGGACTGCTGCTAGTATGGGCCCGACCCCGTCTCTGGGTAAACCGCCTGCCTTGTTTTCCTGCCACACCTTGTTGGTAAATGATTAAGATGTAAAATAAGAAGGAGGCTGCCCTTTGAATGCCCAGCTATAACAGGGCAGTGCATACATTCTCTGACATCCCCTTACACATGTCCCATGCCTTATAGATGTCACACTGTGTGATGATAATCTGGCTCAAGGCTGGGCCAAACTGGGCACACTATTGGATCTTTATGACACTGCCCCCTTCGGGGCCACACACACACCACCCCCCTCTCACCGGAGCCTTTTCCATTCCACCGCTCTCATCTGCCTATTCAGGCCACACTCACTTCACCCTTCTCAAAGAGATCCTCAGGATTTGCTCTCCACCCCTTGGTCAGCCCTGGCACAGTCTTTTGGGCCTCTCCTGTGACCCACACCTGAATGGAACTGAGTGATTGCTCAACTATGGGCCTGCTTCACTCCTGTCCCCTCACCAGATCACTATGCCCCTATGTCAGGCCACAGCTCCACCCCTTACACTGGGGTCTGGGGTCTCCCACCCCAACAGGTTCAGGTGCTTCTCTCCCTTAAGCGTGCCCTTCCTTCATGCCACCCTTTGCTCAGAGCCCAAGGTCTTACATCCCTTGGGTTCAGGTGCTCCCTTTTGAGTACGCCTGGCCCACCTCCAGAGTCCAACACCCCATGGGACTCAGGCGTTTCTCCTAAGCTTACCCTCCCCCACAACTCTCCTAGTAACCCACCCAAAGGTAGGGGCAGAGGTTTAGGCACCCCAACCCACCTTACACCAAGGAGGTGATTCATCCTTGTATTTAAGTGGGGTTGCCCTGACACAGGCAGTCCCACCAGGCCTCCCTATCCTGGTAGTGTGCAGTTTTAGGTCATACACAGGACCAATGAGGCCTTCTCTATCCCGATAGCCTCAAACTTACCTCCAATATATTACTGGAGCAGGAGCTCCACCAGGCAGTATTGCTCCCCATCCTGCTGGCTCTTCTTTTATAACAGATCTCTCCAAAATGGCTGCCCTCATCAGTCACCTGGAAGCTCCCGGCCCCTGCCATTAAAGTAACAGACACTCAAAAGGGTGTTCTGTCACAAAGTGTTAAAACGCAAACCATTCTCAAGTACATAGTTAACTAATGCTCACATGCTGATTTCTGTGTGTCCATACAGTTATACATTAATAATGATGGTCACTTTTAGGCATCAGTAACATTCTATTAAGTAACATTGTGATTGACAGTTGTTGTATGTGGAATATTTAAGGGAGAAGAGTTTGCATTGGGAGCTGAGAAGAGAGAAAGTGAAGATAGTGGAAATTAAAAATAAATACACCTAACCAAACTTCTGCATGCTGAAAGAGTTTATCAACCAATTAGTTAATGGAAAAAAGTCATATTTGAATGTAACCCACGTATTTCATTTCAGAGTAGAAAAGCTGGCTTCTGATTATAAAGCAAACCATACAGCACTTGCTAGATCTTCTATAAATAACTCAATTTGCATTCAGGAACTAGTGAAGTCTGACACCACATGGGATATTGTGTAAATCCTAATTAAAATGAATGGGCCCATAACACATTAACATTTAGCTTTTTGATACCTTAATATAATGTTTAAAAGCTCTGTTTTAATAAGTACCTTTTCACCCTTCTCAAGAACATATAACTGGCAAATTGTGCTGATTTCTGTTGCAACAATAGTCTATTGGGTTTTTTTCTACTAATTATGTACCAATTTTCCCTTTAAAATGTTGGACAGAACTCATCTGAACTAAATGTGTCAGCAAGATACTTGGATTAAAATTATATTTCATAACATAGTTCTTGGCTGTGTCTACACAAGATGCTGACTGTGCAGTTGTAACTGCTCAGTCATTAGTACTTGCATACACAAGTACTAAATGACTGTGCAGTAACCAGCATTACTGCTCAGTAGCATCCCCAAATGGCTTCTTGGCAATACTGACTGCACAGTAGCTCATTACTACTGCACAGTAGCATCACATCACAGTTTGTGCCACACAACACAACTGCACAGTAACCAGCTACTGTGCAGTCAGCATGTCATGTAGAGGTAGCCCTTGTGTAGGAAACAAAATCCAAGTCTCCCTAACTAAAAGGGAAAAAAGAGTTAGTAGCCTAACTTCAAGTTTATTGATAATCACCTTCCTAAATCCCCTTCACTGTTTCAACTAGATAAATATTCTCCATTTCTCTTGGAAAAGTGTTATATACAGTTTCTGTATTGCTGCCATACAACACATCACCCTGAAGGCAGCTGAATTTTAATGTACGTACTGTTGCATACAGTACGTATAGAAGTTTAAGTCTGTAAA
>NW_005842095.1:255591-268477 GCF_000455745.1 Alligator sinensis | reverse complement strand
GGGGGGGGGGGGGGGGGGGGGGGGAGGATGTCATTTAGACAGGATGAGTGAGATAGTTTACTTTTTTTCTCCACACTTTCATTGGTGAATAAGTAAATACCCTGTAAATACCCAGTATCCCTCTAGTTTTTTGGCTATAAGTAAATGCTTCACTGTATATTATATTAGAAATTGAAGAAAGTAATTCTAACCCCTTCAACTGATGGTACTAGTGATTTCTGCCTGTTTCTTTTTACTTTTCTATGCTTAGAGAAAAAAACATACCATATTAAAGTACTTTATATACACATTATTATTTATTCACATAGATGCCATTACCCAGTCAGGTAAGGAGTCACCAGCCCAAAGAATAAATCCTGCTGCCTGAGTCCTTCAGTTTTTCACCTTTGCCTCCTTCAGGGCGTACTGCAGAACAGAGAGCTGCTGAGTTGAGCAATCTAATATCTACAGGACAAGAGTTTCATACCTGCTGTTAACAAATAGGATCCCAACTGTGACAGAACCTACCTATCAGCCAACAGAAATAAAGCTGGATCCAATTTTATGATTGAGCCTCTTGTGCCTACTTGAGGGTAGAATAACAGGAGGGCTGAAGCAGGTGATATATTTGTGCTCTGCTTGCAACTGGAAGGGGGTTAGCAGATGCTTTATTTAAAGAAACATTTCCCAGAATCATGATACCAAAAAAGACATATTCCCTGCAGAGATTGTCAGCAGAGTCACTCCATAAAGTGGGTTTTTTTCTCCTCCAAGAAAAAGGATGAATTTTGGTATAATATTTTTATGAGTGTTCAAGGATTATTCTATTTTAATGATTTGGAATAATTGTCTAAAAAACCAAAATAAAACTAATTCAACAAAGAAAAATCAGACTTCAGTGGTTACATGTCTTAAAGGCTACCAGAACACTTGACTTGCCGCAGCCCCCACTGGTATTTATTAAAGATCTCATTGTGTGTTTTTAGTAAGAATAGGCATATTGCTGTATTAATCAAATCCCAATCTGAATAACTGTATTCTTTTTAAAGCCTCTGTACATACTTTGTTGAGTGAATACTCTGCATTATCTGTTCTAAAATGTTACTCTGTTCTATTAAGCAACTGCTTTAGTTCAGCCCTTGATTCACCCATTTCAATAGTGAATGAATGATTATGGATATGCAGCTTGACAGCAGTTGGCTAACTAAATCCAAGATATTATCCAAATTTAAATGCTGGGGTGAGAGTGGGGGTGGGGGGGTGGAGGAATCTGCAAGATCATTAAAGCTCCCATTCAAGCATTTGCATGTATTCCTTTAAATCAGAGATGTTCAACTGTTGGCCTGCAAGGGGTTACAATAAAGCCTATAGGCCACATATGGCCTGTAAGGGGGTAATGTGTGGTTCCTGGGCCTCTGCCTGGCTGCTACTCCCCCACACCCGCCAACTCTCCCCCCTCATCCCCACTATTGCTCTTACTGTTGCTGCTATAGCAGGTGGGGTCTTTGGAGCAGGAGGCCCAGTAGTGTACTGTCCACGTGACAGCACCAACAGATAGACAGCCTATACCAGTAGGGGGAAGGGCTTAAACTTCCCATGTGGTACCACTAGGTTGGGGGGAGAGTCCACAAAATGAATGCAGGGATGGGATTATTCTGTCTGCACAGCCTGTGGCCCCCAACAGCTCAAGTTGGACAGCCCGGCTTGAAATCATCCACTCTGACAGTAGTTAAACAAAAATACCCATATGCTAATATGTATGTTACCATGTCAGCATACTGCAAAAATAAAATTCTATCAAAAGTAATAGGAGTGAAAGAGACATAAAATGTAATCAACCATAAAATGAAATCAACCATTTTATTGATGTGGACAACATAGAGAGGGTCCAGAGGAGGGCCACCCGCATGATCCAGGGACAGCAGGGCAGACCCTACAATGAGAGGCTACGGGACCTGAAACTGTTCAGCCTTCACAAGAGAAGGCTGAGGGGGGACCTGGTGACCATCTATAAACTCACTAGTGGGGACCAGAAGGGTTTGGGGGAGACCTTACACCCCCCGGGATAACAAGGAATAACGGCCACAAGTTGTTGGAGAGTAGGTTTAGATTAGACATCCGTAGGAACTACTTCACAGTTAGGGTGGCTAGGATCTGGAACTAACTTCCAAGGGAAGTGGTGCTGGCTCCTACCCTGGGGGTCTTTAAGAAGCGGCTTGATGCCTACCTGGCTGTGGTCATTTGAGCCCAGTTTTCCTTCTGCCCAGGCAGGGGTCAGACTTGAAGATCTACAAGGTCCCTTGTAACATACAGCTTACTCACAGGGAAGGTCTGCCCATAAATAGGAACCTCATATACCCACAAAGTTTCTAGTCCTGGGTTCTGTGCATGAAAACAACCTGCTTCTTTATGTGATTAGTGAAGTCCTATAATCTGCACCTGGCATGCACATCTGGTTCTGACTAGGATGTCTTCCCAATCAGTAGTAATGCTTCAGGAAGTTTGATGTAATTGCCTTGTTTGGGTGGATCCAAGGGCTATGCCAGGCTTGACAACATTTTAGAGCATGGGTCACTATGCAGTCACCAGTGCAGCCCATGCCATCACCACAGCCACAGCTATGGTGAACTGTTCCCCACCACCGACCCTGCAGTGCTGCCACTGCCACAAGTATAAAGAACTATGAAATGCCAGAGAAGACCCTTGCAACTGAAGCACCACAAAAGGCCCATTGCTCAGTGGGCCAAGAAAAAAGGCTCTGCAGGCCATGGCCCATAGGCTGTCAAACCCTAATCTATGCATTTCCCTTGTTTGGGGGACCTAAACACTAGTATAATTAATAAGAATAAAAGGTAGGGTTTTCTTTTTTTCTTTAAGTTACTATTGAATTGGCGTATCTCAGTCCTAGAGTCCCCAACAGAAGAGTATTTTCACAGCTTTCTAAAAGCAGAGGCCCATTTTAGATGCCTCAAATTGGGCACCCTCCAAAAAAGCGAGCCCCCAAATCTCACTATTCACTCTTCAAAATCTTGTCTAACTAGTTTAATGTTTCCAGCCTATCCAACAAGAGGGGAAAGCAATAGAGCTGTCTGAGAAATGAGTTAAAAAATATTTATTACCATAACTCCCTCAGAAACTTTGTCTTGTTGCTATGGAACGACTCTATCATTTCTATGTTACCAACTTTTTTCACACTTTGCTTTTTTCACTAACAGTTCTCCGTACCACTAAAATAGAGTCTTTTGACTGATTATTCAAGAGTCTCCATAAATTGACTATTTTCAAAAAGAAAAGTTTTTAAGTGAAAAAGTGTATTTCATTTTTTCTGGGTTTTTTTTCTGTAAAGCCAATTTTGTAATTGCTCACACTCCAAACAAATTAATACATTAATTGGTATTAATATGATAACAGAAGCTGGTTAATTTATCATATTTACCCAAATCCAAATTGACTTTGAATTTAAAACACATACCCCCAATAATTAGATTCTATAATATTTCGTATCTGGAATCTAATATCGGAGTCATCCTAAACTCATCCCCCACACAGCTAAACAAGGGAAGCAGCAGCAGGGAAGCAGCCCAGATCACTGCCCTTTGGTCTGTGCTCCCCCACTTGTCCTTGCACCTCTTGTGCCTGTGCCACCTGACACTTGCACCCCACCACAATCCCTATGCCCTTGATGCCTGTGCCCCCCTCAGCCTCTGTCTCTTCCTACAATCTCTGTTCTCCCCACCACTTATAGTCAATCACACCTCTGGCCCCATTCTGGCCCAGGGCACACATTAAATCCAGCCCTGGCTGGGCTATGCACTAGCAGTTACAGCAGCAGCTGGAGCTATGGCCACTGCCACAATGGATGCATGGCTGTACTGGGAATAGATTTACCGTATGCTTTGTGGTTCAGGATAGAAAGGGGCCTAAGTTGTGACTGCTGGTAAGTGCCAGAAAGAAGCAGAGATTGTGGGTGGGGAGGGGGGGGTGAAGGTAGGCAGGATGAAGGATGGGCAGCAGGCATCAGATTGGCAGAGGCTGCAGGGGATAGATGGCTGCTGCAGCTCTGACTGACTCTGAAAAATATCGTGTCATCTATTATGACTTGCATTATGTCTTTATTTTTAATAAAAATATCACAAAGGTGAGGAGAAAGTCAGGGTTAATAATATAGAAAAAGCATAAAAATAAGTATCAAATTATAAAGATTCCCAGGAAAGGAACACAATGTAGGATTAGTATTAATTAGTATGTATGTAAATCAGATATGATATTTCTGTAAAATTTTATTTTACACAGTAAAATAACCTTTTGAATAATAAAAGTGTTTGATTACTGTGTTTCTACTGTCATTGTATTGTAAATGTTGATAACAGAACAAAAAAATTGCAAGGCAAACATTGTGGGCAACATGTAGCAGCCATGGCACAGCATGACATAGGCCTAGGGGGAGATCAATAGAGGGAATGAACATAATTCGTAAACTAGAAAAAGCCATTTGACATCATTCATACAGAGACATTGAGTAGTGAATTCATTAATTATCAGAGAATTATTTGAATAAACATCAACTGAGAGCTATTAATGAAAACTGACATTTGCTAGTATTTTTTCTTGAATTCAGGCTAAGAATGATTGCTCGTTCATATGATAAACTACTTCTTTGATCTATTTTAATGTTTTTACCTGTATAATTTCATGGCTCATACCAAATGCTTTCTTTCCAGCCATACAATAAAGCAAATGTTAATTCTGAAATTTTAATTTAAAATGGCTTGGTTTAATCTTTATTTTAGGAGATTTCATAAAACCCTTAAGACCAGTGAGAGAGACCAGGTTGCAGAGTCCTGAAGAGCTCACAAGCTGTGTAGGCTCTCCTGACCTGGAAAGCCTCTTGGGCCAGCCTGCTTTAAAATTTGGATTACACAATGGAAAGTAGATGAGAATGAGCTTCAGAATTTATAAATGTTTAATCATGTCCATACTTTACTGACTTTACTGTTTTTCCATCAAACATGGAAAAAAGAACAGATAATCATTCTTGCTATGGCTAAGAAATGCTGCTTTTGTGAATAATCTGAGATTTTTTCATTAAAACAAAAATCAAGCATTTTGTATAGATTGGTTATTTTTCCTTACTAAATCACAGAACTGATCTTTTTCTGCCAGCTATTTAATAAGATGACTAAACCAGAACAAAATTTAGCACATTTGTCCTTTATATGGATGCTGTTTTTATGAGTTATTTTTCAAAGGCAGGACCCAGTTTGACAGTTGAACTAGATGTTAAATTTTAGGAACAGCTTGAAGAATTTCTGTGAAAACTTCAGAGAGA
Source organism: Alligator sinensis (assembly GCF_000455745.1). Lineage (NCBI taxonomy): Eukaryota > Metazoa > Chordata > Crocodylia > Alligatoridae > Alligator > Alligator sinensis. Next base: position 263,169 of record NW_005842095.1, on the reverse strand, counting down.
TGCTCAGTCTTAGTTTCCCACTTATTTCTTTATTCTGTTTTTCATATTTAGCAATGGATGTGAATGTAAGGCTCTTATTGAAGCGGATATGCATATAAAAGGAGATGTAAAACACATAAAGCTATAGAAGTGAAGCTATTATTGGCCTTATACATTCTTCCCCTCCCCATCTTCTCATAATTTTAAAATATGATTTTAATGAGGAAATTGCTTGTCCTGTGAAACATTTCAAAATCATGGAGATTATTTTTTTTCTTTTTGCCAGAAAGATCATAGGATGTAGAGCTGATCAAGGTCGGAGCATCCCTGACTAAACCATCACAATCTAGTGTCTGTCTAACCTGCTTTTGACAACTTCCAAGGACAGAGATTCCATAGGTAGCCTGTTCCAATGCTTGACTATCCTCATAAAGTCAGAAAGTTCCTCTAAATCTCCAACATAAATGTTCTCTGCTGCAGTTTGAGGCCATTCCTTCTAGTCCTGTTCCCTACAGCCATAGAGAAAAGCCCATCTCCATCCTCTCTACCCAAATACCTTCAGGTATTTGAAGTCTGTTATCAAATACCCCCTCAGTATTCTCTTCTCCAGACTAAATAACCTTCTTTCTTTCAGAAGTTTTCAAAAGTCATGCCTCTCAGGTCCCTAGTCAATTTGTTGCTCTATGCTGGACTCTTTCCAGGCTATGTCCTTCTTGAAGTGTAGACTGCTGTATTGGACTTGAAGTGTCCAGTGGAAAACTGGATGTAGTACTCTAGTGAATTTATATTAAAAAAAAAAAACAACTTTACTTATGGCATTATGTGGAAATTAGCAGAGTTTAAAATATATATTACAGAGAAGTTACATGCTAGACCTGGGGCGGGCAACTATTTTTCCTTTCCCTTAAAATATTTTGCAAAACTTACTGAGTTTTGGCAAGCTGTTGAGGGCCACATGAGAAGTCCCACCCCTTGATGGGAGCCCCGCCCCCTGGTTGCCATCTTGGGACTAGAAGTCCCATTCCCTAACTCCCAACCTTTGCCACCAGAAGTCCCTCCCCTTGTCCCCAGAAATACTCCTTTCAGCAATGGGTTTTGTCATCTCAGAACCAGAAAAATACCAAATCATATCTAAAAATCGAACATCTACAACATTCATTAATTTGATTTTAAAATATATTTTTGTCCTGATTTACATGTATTCATGTAGTGTACACAGAAGTGATTGCACAATGGCTTAAAATGAAGTCTTACGCTTGTATATTGTAAGGGGGTGGGGGCATAGGGGTGGGTATAGGTTTGTGGTAGGCTGTGGGTGTGTGGATACGTGGGGTGTGGGAGAGGATGTGGGGGTGTGTGTGTGAGGGTGTGGCAGGGCCGACACAGTTACCGTGCCTCCGGACTTACCAGAAGCACTGACATGAACCCCACTTCAGCTGGCACCAGCACATATGTCAGAAATCAAGGAGCATCTGGCTCCAGTGTGGGCACGTTTTGTTCATGTGTGCCGATGCCGATTCATAAGCCTGGCTCCTCCAAGAAATTTAAAGCCACACCAAGCTAACCACAGCCTGGAACCAGAAGTGGTTTCCCAGCAACAGCTGGAATGTTGGAGGGAGAATACATGCCCTGGAAGGGGCAATTTGTGGCAGCCTTTGCCAGAGCGGTCAACACTAAGGAGTGACTCTGAATGGTCACACAATTCACCTGAGTGAGACTAGTGGGACCTGAGTCACAGTGAATCCAGCTGGAGTTCCACTGGACCTGAAAGACAAGAAAAAAACAAGAGAGTGGTAAAGAAAACTGTGAGTGAAGAGCAGGAGTTGCGGCAGCTGCTTCTCCTGTTTTCCTTATCAATGGATTGCTCTGAGTTGGACTGTGTCTCACAGTAGGGCATGTTATTAAAAGCAAAAGAACCTCTGGTGTTACCAGAGTGGAATAGTGAAGGCCAGAGAAGGCACCTTTAATGTTAAACATCCGTGAACGATCAGATTGGCACTAGGCGGGGTGTAGGGGAGGCAGAGCCCCATATTCACATGCCAAGAGCTGAGACAACCACATACCACTGAATTGGACGTTAACATTCCTTAAAATATTAAGAGTCATCAAAGTTGTGGCAGGCGAGAAATTGTGGTGGTCCTGGTAGTTCTGCCTGAGATCAAGCTGTTGACCCATAAGACGGAAGACAGCTTTGTCCATGTCAGAAAACCTAGGTGAGGAACCAAAGATAGACAAAGAAAGTTAGAGTGGGGTTTGTTGGGGAAGGAGGGCAGCGTGGATAGGTGTGGGAGGGTGTGGAGGGAGTGAGGGAACATGTGGGTTTGTGTGTGGATATGTGGGGTGTGGGTGGGTTTGGAGTTTGTGGGGGGAAGTGGGTAAGGGGGAGGCTGGCTGGGGTATGTGAGGGGGTGTGGGTGTGGAGGTCTTTGTGTATGGTAGTATGAGGGGGGTGGGTGTATGTGTATGGTGGGGTTTGAATGTGGGACTTGCCTTATGAACACACACACACATACACAGACTCTCCCTCCCTCCTTCATTGTGCGCACACACACACACATACACAGGCACACTCTCCTTCCCTCATTGCTCTTTCTGTCTCTCTTTCCCCCTCCCTCATTGCACGGATGCACACACACCCTCCAGCTCCTGGTACCAGCATGGCCCACATGGTCTTGCAGTCCAGCGATGTAGCTGGGATCCACAGGGTGCCAGAGCAGCCAGTGGGTGTACAGGGAAGCAGTGAAAGCTGCTGCAGGCAGAGGCTTCTGGCTGGAGGGGGTGGGGTTGGGGTGGGGTGGGGCTGGGCTGGGCTGGCCTTGCTCCTGGGTCCTGCAGCTGGCTCCCCTTGGGTCCTACTGCTCCTGGCTCCTGTCATCTTTGACAGGCAGCCAGGAGCAGATAAATATTAATTTTCAATTTTTTTTAAGAGGCCCATAGGCCAGATAGAATGTCCTGGTGGGCTTAATCTGGCCCACGGGCTGTATTTTACCCACCCCTGTATTTTGGTAATATATAAAATACATTACATAAAAAATAATAATTGTGGATTCCTTTCATAGAATAAGATAGCAAAGTAGATTATGCCTAAAATAATCATGCCTGGTGCCTTTATATAAACTGTAGCTATAAATATATGGGAAGTCAGATTTTTGTCTACAGAATGCAACTTTGAGTGCATCTTTATCATAATTTTCTCATACTATTACATTGGGTGGGTGTCCAGATCTTGATGAAGATCATTTCAAGCTAAGCATCTAACTCTTTAAAAATTACTCCATTATAATTATTATAATCATTATGAGTACATTATGAATACATTTATTAGTATTATACTGGTGCCTCAGGACCCCAGTCAGAATTAGATTCCTCTGACTAGATACAATAATGTAACAAAAAAGGAAAACCAAAAGGCGACAAGTGATTAACAGTGAAACATCATAAGAAAATTCATGAAGGCCAGTTTATAAAAGAAAACAGAAACATCTGCATAAATGCAGCTGTGCATGCAGGTGTCATAGATATATCCCTGAGAAACTGGCATTATTTATAGCAATGGACAAGCTAAGAGAGTCTATACAAGCCATGAAAAAGTAATAATCATAATCTGTGTCCTTAACTTGGATTTCACTGGCATTATTATTTTAAAATAATTGTATTCCACCCTTAATTTTGGCAGCTAACAATGCAGGGGATTGGGAAGTGCTGCCAAAATTAATTTTTTGGTCTTTATTCATGAGAGCTCATTATTGTCATGGGCACTTGAGTGTATTGCCTTTTTATTTAATTGGAAGAGTGAATCTTATTAAACTGTCAGTTTTATCCAAGTTGAAGAACTTTTTCCAACTATGCTACTCATGATGCTTGATAATTTAGAATGAATGAGGCTGCATCTAGATCTACTTGATCTAGTAATGAAGCCCAAACTAGTACAAAGACATTATAACTGCTCGATTAAATCAGGAGACTCTAATTTAGATTAGAGTAATTAGCATCAATAATCCAATATATTATGCAGTTTATTGGATTAAATATATGCACATTCCATTTTTACAGTAAAAAGACTGAGCCAGAATCTGTTGTTTTAGTAAGCCAATGCTTTTGCACAGAAGACACTCTAATAAGGTTATAATTTTTATGGCAATGAAAATCAGAGCTATTTCTCTATTAATGTGATAGTGGATACTCAATTGCTAGATATAAAAATTAGAAAAAGCCTATGCCTCCATACCTCAGAGGAATCCTATTTGGGAGAAGCAGCTAGGTGCCATCCTCTTTATTTGCAAAACAGCTTCAAATGGACCAGAGAAACTGGTATGTTCTCTTAAAACACTCAAGAATGTAAAAGCTTTGTGGATGCTTTTCTCAAGATACACTCCAGCACATTCTTTAGTTTTGCAAAGGTTTTGAAGAGAAAAATGGACTAAAAGATAAATTAATTCCATTTACCATATTTCACAGTGTATAAATTGAGTTTTAAAGCCCAATTTTGTCTCTGAAAATAAAACCTCAACTTATACACCATACCACCTTCCCCTGCAAGTCATGCTTGGCTCGGCTGGCGCTGCCCAGACAGCACCATTTGCAGGGGATGGGGCCGTGCCAGCCAAGCACCAAGCCCAGTGCCGCTCGCAGGGGACAGGAACAGGGCAGGGCTCAGCACTCAGCTGGTGTGGGCCCATCCCCTGTGAGCAGCTCTGCTTGGGCTGCACCAGCACCGCTTGCAGGGGATGGGGCCACACCAACTGAGCACCAAGCCCAACGCCGCTCACAGGGGATGAGGCCACCCTAGCCAAGAACCGAGCCTGGCCCCATCCCCTGCAAGCGGCACTGCCTGGGTCACAGCAGCCAAGCACCAAGGCCAGTCCCATCCCCTATGAGCAATGCTGCTGAGTGTTGAGCCCAGCCCCATCCCCTGCAAGCAGCATCAGACTCGGTACTCAACAGCACCACTCTCAGCAGGCAGGGCCAGGCTCAGTGCTCAGTTGGCACAGCCTTAAACACTCAGCTACTAGGGCTAAAATATGAAAGGGCTCCTGAGTCTAACAGCCAATAGTCATGGACTGCTTGCATTTCTGGGCCTTAGACACCAATGCACATCCGCAAAGGGCACACAATATACATGCATGGCCAGTACATAGCCTACTGCTCATTCTTAGACTACAGGTGAAGGATGGTGACCTATGTATGTATCCACCCTGCCACAAAATAGAATAACTACCTGAACATCAGTGCCAAAAATGCTACTTAAACAACTGGAAAACTGCCATTTAGTATGCTGCCATTAGAAAGTATTATGCTGGTCTCAATTCACCAAATGTCTCACAACAGACACAGAAAGGGATTGCTTGATCTGGAAATGCTTAATCCCCTTTAAACAAGGGTTAGGTCAAAAAGACAATGACATATATGACTGGGTGAAAAAGAGTGGACCTTAGATTGCCCATCTGTCTGCCAGCTCCTTGAGGAACCATGAATTTTGTAAGATTTTGCCAGGACTACAGACTGGAACACATTACTTGAGAATTGGTCTGGAATAAAAGCATGTAAAATTCAAAAGAATAACTATAAAACACTGTCCTATCCTAACAACAACCAAATGCACAAAACAGGTGCATAGCCTAGACTACAATACTACCAGGTGCATTGCCAAGACTACGAATACTACTACAATAGTGGACATAAAGCTGAATCAGTCAACAGTGTGCTGTTGTTATAAAAATGTCAATAGCATATTTGAATATATTTGACAGAAGGGTTCACAATGCAAGCAATTTTTCCACACTAAATTCAGCACTGGTGATACCTCAACTGCAGTACCATGAGCCGTTTTGAGCACCCCACTTCAAAAACGATGTGATAAATTAGAAAGAGTCTAGGGAAGGGCAACAAAAATAATTAGAGGCCTACAAAACATGACATAGAAGCTAGGTTGAAAGACCAAGGGTTATTTCATTCAGAGAAGGCTCAAGTGGGATTTGAATATTATCTTCAAATATGATGTGTTGCTATGAATTGTTCTGTTTCTATGGGAAATAGAGCAACCGGTAATGCGCTTAAATAGCATCCAGGGAAATACAGGTTAGATATTAAGAAGAACTTAACCTAATGAGATTTTGGAATATCCATTACTGGAACTTTTTATACACAGATTAGCTAAACTCATACCTAGGATGTTCATATAGAGATAATCTTGACTTTAATCAGGGGAGGGGAAAGGTTTACTGGATGACCTCCTAAAGTCAGTGGAGCAACAAGCAGGGTTATGCACCAAGTAAAGCACATGGGAGAGTTGGGGAAGGTGGGTGGGTGGGGTGGGTGCAGAATTTTACCCAGTTTCTGGCTGCTTCTGCTAATATTGCCATGTGCTGTGAGCACCCAGGCTCTTGCTCTTAAAAGCTAGGGACAGAAATTACACACAAACTGGTATGAGTGATCAGATACTGGTTCAGATCTGTAACACAACAGAGCCACTGTAGGAATGTGGTTGCATTTCTGGAATCAAAATGAAGGTCCATTCACTTCCTTATCAGTTAAATGTACACAGCTTAGACTAAACTGAGAAGATTGAATCAATTCAGTCTCAGGCATTTTGGCTGTCTGCTAAAAGCACCAGCAGTGTGTCCATGCACCAGCTGCTGCTGCTGGAAAAGATGCATCATGGGGCTGTTCTTCCTGCCAGGCATCGAGTCCATGGGCATGGGAGACAATTTTGATGCTCCTAAGTTCATAGACACTTACTTTTTTTTTTTTTTTTTTGCTGGTGGGTGCTTGCAGGGGTAAAAAAAAAACCCTAAAACCTGGCACTTTTTGTTATTTCTACCTGGCTCTGCAACACCTGTAAAGATTGGGCACCTTAGTGGGGCTTTTTCAGCACTGCTATCTAATAGCTGATTTAATCAACTTTAGCTAAAAGTGCCAAAAAAAAACCCCCACTGAAGCCCCCAATCTTTACAGACACCGCAGAGTTGGGTTGAAGTCACACGCTGCTTCAACTCCATGGGTGCTGAGCCCCACAATTTTTTTTTCGGTGAGTGCTTGAGCCCTGGAGCACCCATGGAGTTGGCACCTATGCCTAAGTCCACACCTGGGGCTAGTGCCCCTGTCACCCACCACTACTTATGTTACTACATGAGGTCCCTTCAAGACCTATTTTTTTCCAAAATTGTATATAGAATTTAGATTTAATTTTGAATCAGCACCACTCTTTCTCTCATGTAAAATTTCTAAAGGAGAATATTAAAAGGATATCCTCCTCCACCATTTTTTCTTTTTTTTCTTTTTTTGGTTCTTAATGAGAGGTGCCAGATGGCATCCTGAGAGAATGAAATCCTCCAATTATCCATGTAACAGGTACTGTGATGTTATAGCAGTGCAAATTTTGTCATGCTGCTGTATCCCTGAACACTTCATGTTGTTAAATGTTAGTACTTAAAAATGCCGTCTGTTTCATGCAATTACGTTTCTGATATTTTTAGATATGATTTTTTTAATTATGGCATAACAGTGTACAGTTTTAGCTTGGCAACTGGTGCCTCCTGGGTCTGGTGGGGCACCCGGGGTTCTCCTGCGGCCGATCGCTGAGCCGGGGGGGGGGGGGGG
>NW_005842095.1:232019-255560 GCF_000455745.1 Alligator sinensis | reverse complement strand
GGGGCGGTAGCAGGGCCTCCCCCGTGCGTTCCCTAGCGGATCTGGAAGTGGACCAGAGGTACCTCCAGTCCACTTCTGGGTTCACTGCTGAGCACATGGAGGCCTCCTCCTGCAGTCCTGCGGGACACTCCATCCGTCCCAGCATCGTAGCATTCACAAGCCGCGCTGGTACCTCTGTTGTGCTTATATGTAAGTATTTACAGTCTTTTACAGAGTAAGTAGTTGCCAGATGTGAGGAAAGATGATCAAGGGGAAATGAGTAAGAATTGTGTCTACAGAAAAGAGAGGAAGTGGGGCATCAGAATAAAGCCTACAAAAAGTATGCAGTTGGTGAACTTAGTAAATATGATATGGATCAAAATAATTATTATAGACTGGTAATTACTAATAAGGAGACTTAACTTCTATTCTTTGCAAGAACTAGGCATATTTTTCTTCTGTGAATAACTGAAAAAATACAGTTTTGGGTTTTCCAAACTAGTCATGAATTCAGGGTGAAATTGGCAACTTTTAAGTGAATAAAATTGAGGAAAATGTTTAGCCAATATTGAAACAGTTCTTTATCATAGTTCCTAAATGAGCATTTAGCTATTTCAGGATAGATTTACAAGTGAACTTGGGTGCCATTCATGAAACTAAGGAGAAAGGGCTGTTCACTCCCCATCTGTTCTGCTTCCTACCTAATATCCCAAAGAGTTATGGCACTCCTTAGGGCATGCGAGAACTAGGCTTAATCCCAACTTTACCTAATTCAGAGCAAAAATCTGGTGAAAAAAAATGGATACATATGCATATTCTTTTTGTTTTCTTTCAGCCCTTTCCAGATGTGCCCATTTCCTTCTTCATTTCCCTCTCTCTGCTGCTCGGTCATAAACAACAACAACAAAACAAGGACATATTTTATACAGCAGTGTCTTCTCCGCTGTCTCTACCTTCCTAATCGTACAGGAAAACTGCAGATGGTGTTCTGACATCTTGATCATCTGACAGGCTTGAGCTACGGTTTCACTGGCTGTTTTGCTCTCTGCTCTGAGGAATGACTCATCTACTACATGCTGAGAGGGGATGAAAAGTGTACAGAAAAAAGATAGCATAACATATCACCTTGGACTCAGTAGTATCAAAATAATACCATCAGCAGCCTCTCCCCTTGGGTTACCATTGGGAAAGGAGGGCAGCTCTCTGAAAGACTTATAATGGTCTTTATAATGGACAATAAAGTGGTTTAAATGCTTAAATTACTCCAATCTGTTCTCTATATAGTTCCTCTGGCCCAAAGCTCCCCTTGCCCACACTAACATAACCACCACACACACTTGACAGACCTCCTTTTCAGAACCGGTACCTCTTACATCCTAGGATTTTAGGCACGAAAGTATACTAGGAGATTGCATGCTTTTGTGTCAAATTTTATGCAGGAATCTAGAGTTGGATACACAATAGTCAGCCATGACTGAATTTCTGCTACAAGACAGTAGAGAGAAAAGACAAAGCTGTGATTTCTGATTCACCCATTTCAAGGCTGGAGGGCTCTGAATAATTCTCTCATCTCTAACAGCACAGATGAGAAAAAAAAACCCTGATGCCTCTAACCTTTTATCCATATAACAACCTTCCTGTCTTTGAAGTATAGATGCTTTAAGACTATTCATGTGATCATCAAGTGGTAAAGAAAGATTCTTTGATTATTGTCTGGTTATTTATAGGCATTGGTTTTTCGAATGTATTCATATGAAGTGTTCCTCTTACGCCTGAAGAGGTATAGATCCTTGGCCAATAAGTAAAAGAAGTAATTATCACATATCTGTGGTTAAACTTCTACCTAAAGTAATTTCCTATTTTTGTTTCATCCAAAAGTCAAAATCAAAATGTGTTGATATTTTAAATGGCCAGTTCACTGAACCTAATGAAGCATCAGGATCAGTCAGATTTGTACAGCTACACAAGAGAGTCACTGCTGTTGGGTGTACCTTATATGTTTGGCAACTGTGAAAAAGATAATTAACAATTTTGCCAACATCAATATGTTCTCTTACATTTGAGAGGCTTTAACATTTATGTGAGCTCTCTCTGATGGCTCATTTAGAGGAAAGTGTTTGGCTTTGCTTTATTAAGCAAATCTGCATAGCCAAGTTGAGGAGGCTGCTGAGTGTGATGGAGAAATACAAAGGGTTCAAAGCATATCTATGTTCTACTTCTGTTAACAAAAATACCCCCTCTGCATCATGAGTGCAGCAGTCAATCATTTGCCTAGGCAAACAAACAATATATAATCCAATTTACCCCAAAACAAACCTGCAAGTAGTAGAGAAGCAAGTCTAGATTTATTAATGGGAAACCCATGTGCCTATCTCTTAGAAGAGGGGGTCAGTGAATGGAAGGAGTAGAGGTGGAGTTAAGAGGTTTCCGGCTTGCCTTCAGGAGTTATGAGAAGAGCTCCCTGGAGACCTGGGTAAGCTAAAGGTTTACAGAGATTTCAGGTACCCCAGGGAGCTGGTGGCACCGGCTGGTAGGGATGGGAAAGGATTCTCTCTGTGATAAGCATACCCAGATGGGTTAGTTATTTTGGTTAACTGTTTTTGTTTGTGGTTTTGAACTGTGAGGTTCAGGAGTGGCTTAAGGGCAGAAGGCACGGTGGGGTTCCAGCAAGGCACTCTGGTTTGGAGCTGTAGACTGAGGGGCCGGTGGCACCAGAGAGGATTATGTCTGGTGCTAGGGGTGCAGGCTTAGAACCTATTGGGTTGAGGCCAAGGAGCTGAAGCTGAGTTAGGGAAAGGCTGCCTGGTAGGTTAAAGCCAAGGTAGGATGAAGGTGTCCAGTAAAGTAGGCATAGCTGAAGCCAGCCACAGCAAGTAAGACCCACAAGGCATGGGACTGGGTATACAGGAGTTAGGAGGACAGTTAGTGCCAGTAGGACATCCTCCCTAATTTTGTATTAATATTCTATCATGGTGTGCCAGGAGAGATGCCTGAGGGACCAGGTGAGAATACATAAAGAAGCACAGTGATACCCTAGAAGGCTAGAAGACAGGGCTGATTTGACCACTGTGGGTACCACAGCCACCCTCTAGGAGTGGGCCTTTTCATACCAATACAGATTGAATTATCAGCAAACCAGAGGATATGGGGTATGCATGCCTTAAGCAAGGAGCTGCTGAAAGAAAATTTTGGTCAAGAGGCTTTTAATCAAAGATTTTTTAAAAATAAGTAACCTAAAAGTGTACAATAAAAGCAGATACCACCATTTTCTTCACTGCATGAGAAGTGAGACTTAGTTGTTTACAAGTCCCCTAAAGACTGTTATCTTGATTTGCTACCTTTTCAATATAAAAGCAATTTTCTATCACCCTTTTGAAACTCAGACCACATCTTCCTGGTGAGGTGGCAGGATTTTGTAGATCAAAAGAAACAACCAGAGTTGTTGTAGAGCTTGTAAGAGCATGTAAAGAGTACCTGAAACTTTAAAATGTGCTTACAAGCCCTAAAGCACCAATGCAATTCCTAGTGTGCTGGCCTAGCTTTAGCTTACCTGCGAGTGATGGATGTAATGAAGGTAAGATAGAGATGCATCTTGATGAAGGATGACATGAAATCACAGATATGCATGTCAACTGAAAAGTGCTTCCATTTTATAATATTTCATTAAGGATTGATTCAAGTCCTCTGATATATAAATAAAAATATCATTTTTGAAACACGTTACATGGCCTATACCTATCTTCAGATACATATAAAATATTAATTCTCCATTTTAAAATTCTTGGACATGTACCAGAAGGTATAAGTCATTTAGCAGAATCAATCAGGCCTACAGTTTCTTTTCCACAAATGTCAGATTTCAATATATTATATACTGGTTATTATGAAGTCAAATGTTGCTTGATTTTAAGCTATGACATCCCCTAGATAAAAATAAATTATTTCATATTGACATTTTCATGTGCAGGGTTAACCTATTTTGTTCATATATATCTAGTTAACTAAATAACTATTGAGTTAAACAAAATACAAGGGCCAGTTATCTTGAGCAAAAAGTAATTAGTCAATAGTCAGATGCAATTTTGTTTTTAGAAATCTAACCAACTTGGAAGCAATCATGTATATAATGCTACAATAAAATAAGAATTACTTAAGAGTTCAGCTTATGAGTCTGTATATTTTTGCATCTAATTAGTATAGCCCAGCCCTGTCTCTCATGTCTTCACATAGGTAACACACTCCTCCAAAGACAAAATAATGTTGGTAACTGCATACACTTCAAACAATAGCAGAGAAATGTGTGTTCTGCTTCAGGTAGTTGTGTGGAGGTGCCACTACTGTTGGTGTTTATTAGGGGTATGCAAAGCGGGCCCTATTCAATTCAGATTCAGATTCAGCCTGAATCAGGGACAGTGATTCGATTAATTGATTCGGATCACTGTCCCTGATTTGATTCGGCCAAATCTGAACCTGAAGACTCAATGCTGATTCAGAGAATCAGTGATTCAGACATAGACACAGCTTTAAAAGTTTTTTCTACATACCTCGAGGTACCAGCGCGGCTTGTGAATGCTACGATGCTGGGACGGACGGACGGAGTGTCCCACAGGAGTGCAGGAGGAGGCCTCCATGTGCTCAGCAGTGAACCCAGAAGTGGACTGGAAGTACCTCTGGTCCGTCCTGCTACCCCTCCCCCCCGGCTCAGCTATCGGGTGCAGGAGAACCCCGGGTGCCCCCCCAGACCCAGGAGGCACCAGTTGCCAAGCTGGGGGAGTGTGGGGGAGCCCCCCCCACACTCCCTAACAGACCCAGAAATGGACCAGAAGTGCTTCTAGTCCACTTCCAGGTCTGCTGCCAAGCATGCTGAGGAGCTCCCCCTGCTTCTGTGGGACATTACATGTGCCCCAGCATCACAGCATTCATGAGCCACCTGCTACCTAGAGGTATGTAGAAAAAACATTTAAAGCTGTGTCTATGTCAGAATCTCTGAATATTTCCAAATCTCTCCAAATCAATTCAGGGTGTTCCAATTCAATTCGGAGAGATTAAAGGGTCCTCTGATTCAATTTGGATTTGGAGATTTGGCCATCAAATCAGGCCAAATCTCCACCAAACTGTCAGGGACCAAAGCTTCACACAGCCCTGGTGTTTATGGCTCATGACTTCAGCAGCCAAGTTCATCTACTATTCTGTGAAGCAGCGTGTGGTAGTAGTAGGGCTAACAATATTCTGCCTATGCATTATAGAGAGCTTTAATATGCAAGTCTGCCATTCTTTTACCTTTTCTAAACATTATAGTTATATTAAAAGAAAAAAAAATAATATTTTGTGTGACAAGTTTTAACACAATGAAAGAGGAGGCCTGAGGTTTAACAACCAGGTTCTGCACCCTGGGTGACAGTGGCAGCCAGGCTGGTGACTGCCATTCCTATGCCCTCTCCAAGTGGGAAGCTGGGACTGGTGTCCTTGTCACCCATCCTAACTACACTACTGGAAGAAATATAACATTTATTTCTCCCTTCTATAGCTTTGTTCTGCTACAAAATCCAATACATTTCTGGTTATCTGGTCTTACCCGTTTTATCAATAATAGAAAAGCAGTAATATTTCCTTCCTTATTTACCAACCATACCATCATGGAGGACACTAAAATAAACTACTAAAAAAGCACATGGTGAATACATGTATTCAGATTCAAGAAACCATCTTAAGTCAGCAAACCTATATTTTCAGAATTTTTCCTGGTTTCATCTCAAGGAGAGGGATTATGATCCTTTAATCAAATAAAAATCACCTGTTCAGTATGGATAACAGTCTCATATAAGAATGATTACTTTTTTGTGCTTAGAATTACAGGGAGAGAATACCATTCACTACTAGTCATGCAAGTTATAGCTCTTAAAATGAATTCATGATACTTGAGTTTATTGGTGATGGCTGAAAGAAAACTAAATACGTTAAGGAAAGGTTTTATTGCACAACAGTCAGTTTTTTTAAAAGGTTGTCCAAGGCGAGAAAGGTTCTGCACAGGCCATCCATGTTGTGGTTCATGGAATGCCAAAAAGGATAAACCTTTTTCAAAGATTGCATGCTTTCCTCTTTCATGTCCTTATGACAAGGTATTTCACAGAATGTGCACGTTTGTTGGAATCTGACAGGCCACACTATGAGTGCTTCTGCTATAGCCTCAAACTTGCAACCTCTAGGCTATCAACTGTACGCCTGAGCGCCTATGCTATCCCAGCCCCCAGCTGCATGCTGAAGACTGTGGATATAGTTTGTCCTGAAAAACAAGTTGAGCTGTAGTCAGGTCAGCTTGTTTAAAATGGCAGCGGTCACATATAGTTAACAACCTTGGTGATGATCTTAAAACTGCAGCTTCAGGATACTACTACCAAGTTGGTAGTATATTCAGTTGTTTTAGATAAGAGTATAATTTCACAGATACTGCTCAGGTCCTTACGTTCATTGGTGGAGTTACACTATATTTTTAGAAACATAAAGTGCTCCTTTTTCTCAAAAGACTGAAAGAGGAAACCAGAGGAATAGATATGTTTAATGTCATGTCCCAAGCTTTTGACACAAACAACACAAAGTGGGCATTTCTTTTTGGCATCAGAACACATGGAGCCCTATCCATGATTGGAAGTAAAACCAGAGTAATTTTAATTTTTTTTATTTAATACTTGGAGAAATGGTTAGTTATTGAACCTAAAGGTTTGTTTTTATTATCTGATAAATCTATAGCACCGTGGTTAATAGAGAAAAAAAAAGTTATAATGGCTTATTTATTTCAGGAGTTCCATGTGGCGTCTTCAGAAGAAAAAAAGGGGAAGACAAGAACAATGGAAAAGGAATAATCTGATTTCTGTAAATACAGAACTTGACCTTAGGATGTTACTATGATGTGTTTTATCGTGCCATTTCATACTACATTCCTTCATGATTGGTATGTTTTATTTGCAAATCAAGCATAATATTATTGTACTGTTCCACCCCATTTCTCCTGAAACTTTTTTTTGTCAGAACTGGAAGAACATGCAAACAAAAAAACTTAAGTTACACTTTTACCAATAGTACTTTTCTTACTGATACCAGATTGACATCTCCTAGCCTTGACAACAGTTTATCCTTGTCTCTTAGTTACCTCCTCAGCAAAAGATCGTTTTCAATTACCCACTTAATGAACTAAAACACAAGAGGTTAAGTCAATTACCCAAGATGCATTGAAGAGTAATAGGTAGTTTTGATGGAAATTTTGATGTGACTTAATACCACAGAGATTTGTTTGGGGGGGGGGGAAGGGGGGGTTGCATTTAAGTAGGTTTACTTAATCCCTCACTGACACTTTCACAGAAATGAACAGGTCTGGGATTAGAAAGTACAATCACTTTTTACTAGTAAAAATGGTAACTGTTACACCTTGATCTTACCAGATAGTTGACCCCTGTGTTAGACTAAACTGGGAACATAGCCACAAGTTGCTATGGCAATGTCATTCAGGTTTGATTTGCATGATACCTGGTAGAATACATGCTGAAATGATGTAGAGACCTATTTCAATTATCTGTTGCTCCCAAATTTTTTAATGTATGGATACTAGCAGAGCAATCTAGAGGGGGAAAAAGTATTTTTTTTCAATATTTAGTTTGTCCAAAGCATTAGTTTTACATGGGATTTCTAAATTCAGGTAATAAGAAAAGGTCAGATAGTATGTGAACATATTTCTACATTACATAAAGTGATATTTAAGTGCTATTTGTGGTCTCTCTTCTTATTAGAGGAATTGTAGCCACATTTTAAACTTGACTAGCATATTTTAAAGAACAAGAGCAATGTAATAGAAGGATTTGAGGCACAGAGGCATTACTGGCCTGGAGATACTGGCATGTAGAGCCTCTTAAAATTACTATTCCTATCTTTTTCCTGTGGTCACACAAAGAGCTGAAAAGATTGCATCTCAGGTCCAATCTGTTCAATTTAAGGGCCAAAAATAGTTCTTGATTCATAGAAGTCAGTAGGATTTTGTCTGTCAACTTCATTGTGGCCTAAAGTTTTGCTTACCTAATTTCAGGGGAACTACACCAATTCATGAGGTGACAATCTATCTAAAAATATAAATAATACACCACACTGAGGACTGGCAGTTCATGTCCAGAGTCATGGCTTTTATTTATTGTTTTCAGTCGGATGCCAAGATATTTGCAGTACTTTCTCAGAGGCTGAGGGCATGTTTACTAGGGCTGTGCAAAATTTTGCCAACTGTTTCATTTTGACACTGTTTCAACTTGTTTTGAGTTCGAAACAGCGAAATTGAAATGAAATGGAGGGCTTTGAAACAGCCTCAAAATGAAATAAGGGCAGTTGAAATGTTTCAAAAGTTTCAAAATGTTTCGAGTTTCGAAGCTGAAGCTGGGCTTGCCTGCAGGGAAACAGAAAGTAAGGAGAGGGAGATGGAGGGGGAGGGGGGGAAGGACTGCTCTCATTATTGACATGTATAGCCGGCCAGTGACCATCATCCTTCCAATCCCAGTGCTCAGGGGGAGGGATGGAAAAACAGCATAAAAGGCAGCATTGTTTGAACTGGCCTGCTTTCTCTCATCCATGTCACAAGTTTTGCTTGACAGCAGCCTGAGATGCAGTTTCCCAGAACCCCCTGCACCTATCTCCTTGAAACTCAGCAGTCCTTGTGGCCTCAGCAGGTTTTCACCCTGCAGCGCCTTAACACACATGTGGCACGAGTTTTGCTTGCCAGCAGCTTAAGGTACTGTTTCCCAGAAACCCCTTCACCTATCTCCTTGAGACTTGGTAGGCTTCATGGTCTCAGAAGGGGCTACCATACCTGCAAGTTTCATCTGGATCAGGCAAGAAATAACAAAGTTATAGGCAGTTTTGTTCTTTCCCATTATAGCCTATGCGCAAAATGTCAAAACAGCGAAACAAGTTTTGACTAAAAGAAATGGAATAGCGGTTTTAAAATAAAATGAAACTCAAAACAAAATCTGTCCCATAAAAATGTCAAAATGGAAGTCAAAACTTAACGGTGCTGTTTCACACAGACCTAATGTTTACGCTACTTCCTTTCTGACCTGCAGACTGTCACCAACAAAATATATTCTAACCACTTGTCCTGTTTCAGGAGCACTAGAGACCTGAGTACATGCAGGTCTGCTCCGAGCCACTCAGGTCCATTAATGAGCCATCTGCTATACCTAATTGCTGGTCTCTGATGTACCCAAGCTCAGAGGCGTAACTAGATATTTGAGTATTCTGCACAGGAGCAGCATCAGAAACAACATTAATAGCTGCACTGCCAGTGATGGCAATGGCCAGGTTGGCAGCATAGCTGCTGCTATTGCTGCTCACTTTCAGCATCGATGCCTAGAGCTAATGTTATGG
Source organism: Alligator sinensis (assembly GCF_000455745.1). Taxonomy (NCBI): domain Eukaryota; kingdom Metazoa; phylum Chordata; order Crocodylia; family Alligatoridae; genus Alligator; species Alligator sinensis. The sequence continues at coordinate 246,182 of NW_005842095.1, read as the reverse complement.
TCATCCCCCCTCTCCCCCCTCACCTTTTTATGCCCCTGCCTCAAGCTGGAATAAACAGTGGGCAGCTACAGTCAAGGGCAGGGGTGAGGCAGGGTAGGAAGTTATGTTGCCCTGTTCCATGTTCTGTCCTTTACCTTGACAAAGGTAATATCAGAAGAAAATTACATGAATATATGGAGAGAAAACTAAGCTTATGGCTCATAGCATCAAAAATTAAATATGAAATAGGGCAATCCAGAGAAATATACAGAAAATGAAACACACAAAACCAGAACGCCTCCAAGTCCAAATCCTCAAAATGTGAACTGGGTGCCTAATACTTTTGAGGATCTAGGATTATAAAACAATCTGTGGCAGCATGGAATTGTATCCAGCGCCCCTGAACCTCACTGATTAAAAAACTTTGAAGCTCCATAACAGTAATGTTTGTTGGCATTTGAATTCCACATATAAACAAATAATAATAAGCCAATTTTTGTGAATTCTATTTAATTTTTATTTTAAAGTTCTGAAGGTCCTTTTAAAGGCAAAATACTGGAAGTTAAAGCATTCAAAATATGTAAAATAAAACTCTTTTTTTGTAAAATAGCCTACACTATATATATTGGATCAGATGCTGAGCTGATATAAATCAGGTCTGGTGAACCCAGTTATACCCATCTTCAAAAATATGTTTTGTACCATTTAAATGAAAATGCCATTTGTTACAGTAGGCATTGCTTGTTTCCATTGTCTTCCAAATCCCTTTTCCTTTCTTTCCCAGAGTATCTTTCCTGATACTCTGAATTTAGTTTTAATAATTCTCACCTTTCACTGGCTGGAAGCATGTGTGTTATCAAACAGGTTTAACTATCTACAAGAGATAAAATATGGTTCTACAGCTTCGTTATTCCATTATGTTTTAGTGTGTGCAATATAATCTTGTACCATTTCTTACCCAATGCACTCACACTTCTGAACAAAGCATCTTTTAATGATAACAATATAATAATTAGAATGATACTGGCTGCCAAGAAATAACTAATATTCTGAATTGCTTGTGGGCAGCAAAATAATTGCTACTTTCCCAAAATACACAACCCAGCATTTCACAAAAAGCTGTGTCAGATGTACTGTGTTTCTGTGCCTAATTAAAAGAGACCCAGTGAAGAGCTGTCAGCGGCAAAAAATAACCACGCTTGAAAAATATGTTACATTATAATACATGGTAGGGACTGTAGATGAAGAATTAGAAGCTAGGCCTATCAAACTTCATTAACTAGTGCATACAGCTGCAGATACTGCAAAATGCTAACATTTTCACAAAGACCATGCCAGCAAGGTATAATTCCATTGGAGGGATTCTCTAATTTTGTTTTTCCCCATAATGTGACTCATATGAATAAGAAAGCTATAAAATGAACTGTCTTCTTTGCCCATTTGCAATAACCTAGATTACCTCCTTTGTACCTGTTCTCAGTTGCAAATACAAATAACACTCTGGGAGCTACAACAGTTGCTCACATGAAACATTAATGCCAAGAATTTAATGTTTATTACGCAAGTGCAAGAGAAAGAATCAATATCTAATAAATGCAATGCATCCAACATGTATAAGGAGGCATCTTATTTTATTAATATATTTAGAACTTATACCTTCAAATAACACAGAAAATGTCTCTTTTCATTCCTGATTGTATTATAAAATCTAAATGATCTTTTCATAACATTACAGAAAAAAATAGTCATACTTAATAAAAAGGTGTCAACACCTACTCTCAGATCACTTACCATTTTTTTCTATAAAAAACAAATCTTAACTTCTGTGCTATCCACTACAATATGAGGGTTCATCAAGTTGGGAACACCTAATCTTAGTAAACATGAATTAATGCTGTGACCCTCATCTTTTTCTATAATTCTGTAAACATCCAAGAGATTAATGTATATTAGTTGCTCAGTTTTGCAGTTAATGTATTTCTTCAACCCCAGTAAACCAGAGGGATAAGATAGTTTGACTTTATTTTAAAAGGCTGAAGATATAAATTCTGGTTCACTATTCCTGAACTTTAAAACAAGCATTGGGAAAGGTGATATACCATGGTACTTACATTTAACTTTAATTGCCATTATCTGTTTGGCCCCTAAATCTGTGTAATAAGGATGTCAAGTCTCAAACACAGAAAGTGGAAAAAGCATCACACTCAGGCACACCTCTAATTTGGTGGTTAGGGCACTGTCCTGCTACAAGGATATATGGATCTGAATGCCTTCAAGCTAAAGAGGACACAGAAGCCAGGTTTTCCATTCCCTGGGTGATTAGTATATTAGTTCAATGTTTAGAGCAATGGTCAGCACTGCCAATATAACTTTCTTCTTTGAAAGCCATGTCTTAAGAGTGTCTTGAAAATGTTCATACATCAACCTCTAACTCCATAAATTGCTAGAATGGGGCACTCCTTTTTTTGCATAAGGCAACTAATAAAGCTCCGTAGATTAATACAAGTAACCTCATAAATTACTATCCAAAAGACTCCTAAAAAGAAGTTCTAAGAGGGAGGATCCAGCAGACCACCATCTTCAAAAACAGAAGGTAAACAGGAATACTTTCTTAAGGCTATGGCTCTTACATTTGTTGCTAGCTGCTGTTGTCACCACCCTTTGGCCATCCAAAGTCATCATGCTTGACATCAAGGCTAGAACTTCCTTTCTCTTCCCAACTGAATGCCAAGTGATAGGAGTTTAGTAACACTTAAGATTCGATGCCTACTAGTGAATAACATCAAGCCAGTCAGTAAAGTTATTTAAATAAGCGAACTAACCCCTGAAAACCATTGTGTAATCTTTTCAGCCATCACCCTTGCTTGTTACACTCATTTGTGTCTTGAGCTAAATTGGTGGTGAGCTCTTAGGCAGAGACGATCCCTTTCTAATACAAAAGCATCATATCCTAATCAGTGTCTGCCACAGGGCACTGGGATGTGCCTGCTTCTTTGAGAGAGTAAACAAATTGAGAGGCTGCTTGTAGGTGCCAGAGGGGTGCTAACAAGGGACTCACCTGATTAGAAGAGGGCTCAGGCAGTGTTAGGGTAGCTTGTCATATTTTATGATTTAAAGTTGCACCTGTTTATAGAGTGGTGAATTACAGTATTGTTTGAAGTTTTCTTTTGTATTTATCCTAAAGTTCTGTATAGCCTCACTGTTATCTGAACTTTTCATTTTGCTGGCGTTTGCAGTATCAGCTGGCCTTGCCTCTTGCAAGCAGCTTATGGCCTTGAGTTTGCTCGCATGATGTTTCTTTCTTTTTCTATCACTGTGAGAAGTTTTTCTAACACAACATAGTAATAGTTCTGTTATTAGCTCAAATTAACTGAATTTGTCACTAAACAGTTGAATCAGAGGGATGAAATGATTGGATATGTTGATGAAAGGTGATAAGGGAGACCAATGGACAATGCCCAAAGTAAAACACTGGAAAAAGACCAAGTTAAGAGGTGTGCTCATGACAAAGTAATATGCTGATAGGATAAAATATGGACAATATGTAGACTACAGAGACACCAATCTGAAAACAAGTAATTAAAGTAGTAAAGTTAAAGAAAAGCATAAAAGTGGGGCAGCAAGAAAGTTAAATGTGTTGTCGTTGTCATCATTGTCACCATAAATGCAGTCTTCAACACGTGTCTGGACCATCGCAGCCAACAACACACCCTTTGCTTCATGAACTGAGTGGTTGCCTTTTCTGTTGAGTAAAGTAACTTCTGGGATTGGGTGAGATCATTGTACCAGTGATGTTTTTTTTTCTCTCTATAAATGTAGAAACTGCTAAAATAATATTTGTACTAATAAAATTAAACTTTAATTTTAGGACACTAAGTTGTCTGTGTTCATATTTCACGTTCCATTTGAGGGTTAATTGTGCTTCAACAATCCCTAAGCACTATCTGTTGGATGGTAGTGCTAACAGATGGAGCTATATAAGCCCAGAGCCTGCACCGGTCAGGTTGTCTCTCTCCAGCAGCTACAAAGCAAGGCTCCCAAAGGGACCTGGACTTAGCTAAACAACTCTGCAGGCCAGGAACAGAGGCAATTTTCCTGGGCAGAGAAAGATAAGTTTTACAGGCCTTTGTTTTATGTTAACTCCTAGGGGGTTTGGGGTATCTACCAGAGGGTCCACATGCCCAGGGAAGGGCTGAGCTGGGACCAGAGGGTCCGAGAGCCCAAAGGGGCTGAGTGTATAGGCTAGGGTATAGCCCAGACTGAAAGGTAGGCCCATTGGGAGATGAAATTTTACTCTCTTAAAAGGGGCAGAGGGCTGCTTTTTCTGTTGTTTATGTTTCCATTATAGCCCAGGAGCTTACGGTTTATGTTACTGTTTATATTGGTGGTTTGGGTTGGGACTGTAAGGAGACCTTTATAGAGGTCCCATTAATGCTCAAGAAGCACACAATAAACTTGAGCCTTGCCAGGGCCAGGCTCAAGGCCTGAGCTATTGTTGAGCCCAGAGACAAATGCAGTGCAAGGCTATACGGAAGACAGGCCAGGAGCCCGGTGCTCAAGAGAATCACAGCTACACAGGGGCCAGAGGCCTGGTAACTAAAAAGGACAAGTGAGAGTTAGTGACTCAGAGCCTGGTCCAATACAATGGGCCCAGGCTAGAAGGCCTAGCTAGATTAAAGATGTAGAGGCTGAGGAGGCTGAAGCCCCAACAGAGGGAGCATCATAGTAATATCTGTGAGGCTTGGTGCATGGTGTAGGGGAGGAAACAGAGCCATGCACTGAATCTTAAGCCTGTGGGTGCCTGGAACAGGAGTGGATACACATTGTAGCCCTCCAAGCTGCAGGAGCCCTGCAGGGACAAAGGCCAGCCAAGGGGGTCCATTGAATTTAAGGGTTGAATCAAAGTGGTCGGGGTCCAGGAGAGACCCAATGGTACTGCGGGTGGACTAAGGCTTACTCTAAGGTCAATGGGCAGTCTCCCCGATGCAACCTCTAGTAAGACCAAGGCATGACAGAAGAGCAAATAAGGGAGGGCCGTAATAGAGATTGAGCTGGGCATGACTCTGCCACTGTGCCTCTAACTGATACCATTATAAAAACACCAGCTAAACCTAAAATACAGTCTTTAAGGTAGAAGAATGAAACCATCCTTGGAATAAGGACATGTAGATGTGAGCTGAGAAACAATTATTACATGGGCATATTTAAAATACTTTCTTGGTTCAGAAAGAAATAGAAAAAGAGAGAGAAGTGCAAGCAGTATCCAATGCAGATGTGGATAATTTCTGTATTATTGAAAGTACAAGCATCTCATTTTTACTCATTGACTTCTGGATTATGTCTAGCTAGGATTAAGATGAGGATAAGGAACCTCAGTCTCTAGTTTACTTGAAAATGACTCCTAGGAAAGAATTCAGAGCGACCTGCTAGGTTTGGTGCATACACGTGGGACATGCTAAGGATCCTCTTAGCTGAGACACATACACATACTCAGAGCCCTGTCCAGTTTGGTGTGATCAAAATTCAAAATTGAATGTCAAAATTGAATAGAATCATCTTACAGAAAGAATGGGAACATCAATCAGACATTGATATTTGAGCATGTGAAAAAAATAAAAACAACACTCTTAATGTTTGAAATCAAGACCTGATGTATTAGGATGCTGACATAAGAACTCTGCTGCCCTGTTAAAGGAAAAGAAAAGAGTAAAACTAAAACACGTAAATTGGAGAGCCATGAGCATAGTGGAGGGGAAAGATTATACCAGACATTTTTATTTAGGGGAGCTATATCTTCCAAGCAGGAGACTCAACTCACCTAATGTGCGGCTTGGACAGGCAGCCTCTAAAGTATAAGGATGAACAAAATCTGGGCAGAGAAGTGCTTTCATGAAGTTTAAGATGTACTTAGAAAATCAACACCTCATCTACTTCCACTACATATACTATTTTTATTATTCTATAAAAATATCAAATTTGTCTGACAAATTTTCCTATTAGATCTATGCTGCTTATCACTCATGACTGTGTATCCTATTTTTCTTCAGAGTTGTTTTGAAATCCTTCATGCTATAACAATGACACCATGTTTTTCCTTAACACCCCTATCCTGGTAACAAATTTCACTTCTCTCCAAATCCAGTCACTGATACCACAGCAGGACATATTTGTGCAACTCCAAAAACTTAGATCCCATCATAATAGTTTTAAAACTCTAGATACAACCAAAAATATTAGGTGGGGGAGAGGAGAAAGGAAGATAAAAATAAGTGAGTTTCTCTCTAACAGCTCCCTTAAGAAAAAAAAATACATTAAACAGAAAGCTTCAGTTAGTACAGAGCACCTGACTTTTAAAAAATAGTCTGTGTTAATACCCATTACCCACTCAAACTACAATGCACATCCAATGAATCCTGAATAATATGTAAAACATCATAGAAATAAAAGCCTTTATACTTTTTCCCCTACTGTGTTTTATAACTGACAGTTTTTTTAGAGCTAGTCTCTAAGGCCATTTTCTTTTCCTTTTTCAAATTCTGCCATAAAACTAACACTGGATAAGATAACCACCAGTTGACATTAGTAAAACAGAGGATCAGTGGAAATTTTGAATGCTTATCTACATTTAAAATAAAATGGTTCAACACTGTCAAGCCATAAGCACCTAATCTCTGTGAATGCAATTTAATCCTGCGTCCCTCGTCTTCTTGCCCCTTATTAACTTTATTACCTTTTCCTTAGTTACATTTTCCATTAAATTAGGCCAAAGATCTATACTGAGATCCAGACAGGTAGACACTCTCTACTTGTATGGAGCCTTGTAACTTCATTTGCAAGGAGCCTTGGATATTTAAAGTATTTCCTATAACACTAACCAGTATAATGATAGAGGCTAGGGACAGAAATTACACATAAACCAGTAAAAGTGACCAGAAGTCATTTTAAACGTGTAACAGAACAGAAGTTCAGTGCACATAAACCACTTTCAAAATGGCTGAACCCAGTTTAAGGTAAACATGGATGGATGTAGTATTAAACTTAACTAATTGAAGACAACCCATCTATGGAACTTCTGTTCCCGATCCCCTCCTGACCCAAGTTGTGTCCCAGTCCCCCAACATCCCTATTTGGACTGCCTATTTGGTGCAGTCCAAACAGGCAACACGGTGCATTCATGAAGTTCTCAATGCAGGACTGGGGTCTTATAGTTTCAGCACTTCAAGATAAGGCCACTCATAGTTTCATAGTTTCATAGTTTTAGGGTCGGAAGGGACCTAATAGATCTTCTAGCCCGACCCCCCGCCAGGGCGGGAGAACAACCCAAAAAAAAAAAAAAAACCCTAAAAACAAAAACGGGACTCAAATGAGTCCAGCCAGGTAAGTATCCAGCCTCTTCTTAAAGATCCCCAGGGTAGGGGCCAGCACCACCTCCCTTGGAAGTTGGTTCCAGCTCCTAGCCGCCCTAACTGTGAAGTAGTTTTTTCGGATGTCCAATCTGTACCTCCTCTCCATCAACTTGTGCCCATTACTCCTTGTTATGCCAGCAGGGGCTAGGGGAAACAGCGTCTCCCCCAAACCCTTCTGGTTCCCCCTAGTGAGTTTATAGACGGTCACCAGGTCCCCCCTCAGCCTTCTCTTGTGGAGGCTGAATAGGTTCAGGTCCCGCAGTCTCTCACTGTAGGGTCTGCCCTGTTGTCCCCGGATCATGCGGGTGGCCCTCCTCTGGACTCTCTCCATGTTGTCCACATCCCTCCTGAAATGGGGCGCACAGAACTGGACACAATACTCCAGCTGCGGCCTGACCAGCATCGCATAGAGGGGGAGGATCACCTCCCTGGCTCTACTCGAGATGCACCTGTGGATGCACGACAAGGTCCTACTACGTGCTACTCTCCTTATATGCATTGCACAAAGCAGCAGAACAAGGGCTAGTTTTAAAAGATACATAGAATACTGCTGCAATATATGTAATCACAACAGTAGAAAGGATTCAGTGTTTACTAATCCAGTTTTTATTCTCTTTTATATTTTGTGTATAATTTAGATTTCATCCTTCTACGTGCATGTTTCATGAAATTTCATGTATAAGAGAAAGAATGACATGCTTTTCTTCCACCTGAATACTATCCACATTCCCTACTTAAAATAATTATATGATTAAATCAGATTACAAAGTGACACAACATTTTTTTTCTTTAACAGTATCACCTTAGCCAAAGAATGTTGTGCAGTTTCATTTGAGCGGTCTTTCAATAGTTCAGAAGAGCTCAGAAGGGGAGCCCTTCTGTCTTAGCTGCTATTTCAAATGCTGTAGCTGTCATCTTTATTTATAGGTATTTACACATTCATTGTCAACAATGTCTTGAGGTTTTTTTTAATCTTTCTACATGGTTTTAAACTCATGGGGGTTTACAATTGGTTGAATTGCTGTGCCATTTTCTTTGCCAGGTAAATTTAGCCTACAATGCACCTGCAAAAATGAATTGCACCTGTAACTATCTAAATTCCAGCTACAGTTAGGCTGTTAGAGGAGTTATTAGTCCTGGTTACATATTTAGAATTGCAGGTACAAGCTTCAGGAAGGGACAAACAGATCCCACTGGCTGCAAATGTGACCCACAATCACATTCATCATGAGGCATCAGTACCAAAATTCTGACAGATTGTGCAACACCAATTTAAAACAATAAAACCTTAAGTACCACTAAGTGGGGTGGGGGGGGGGGGGTATGGTACAGTGTGAGGGGTTTATGAGGAGGTGTGGCTGTGTGTGTGGGAAGGGAGTATAAGCTATGTTGGGCAGTTGTGTATATGTGTGGTGGGGGAACCCCCTGCACTCCCGCCATGGCGCAGCAGCAGGCGGGGTGCTCAGGGCACTCAAGACACCCAGAAGGGCATGGCTGCAGCCAGAGCTGCACATCACAGAGAGGGGCACATCCTCTGCCAGGCATTCTGCATCACTGGTGCTCCCTGCACTTGCTGGGCACAGGAGGGAAGCCCTGCACACTGGAGCTGGCTGTCTTCCCTTCTCCCCAGGGGAAGGCACCTGGGGCTTCCTTCCCACACTGCACAGCCTTGGTGGGGAAGGGGAGTCTGGCTCCAGCATGCAGGGCTTCCCTCCCATGTCCAGCAAGTGTGAGAGCTGCACATGTGTGCAGGGAGTGCTGGTGATACAGATGGCCCGGCAGAGGCTGCACCCCTCGCTACAATGTGCAGCAGTGGCCAGAGCTGCACTCTGTTAGGGTAACAATCATTTGGATTATTGAGAAGCATTGGATTTGCAGCTGAATACAAAGGTTTTACCTGTGGCCTAGCAAAAGCTGCTGACCACAAGGCAGAATGATATCTAAGCCTGCCATTTGCTGATGCTAAGTAACCATCTTAACTGTGTTAACCATATCCCTGAGAAAACGCAGCAAGTGAATCTGTGCGAGTCTGTGTGCTGTGAACCTAGCTACAGTAAGGAACAAGATAAGACACAGGGGCCCAAAAATGCATTTACTTCAGTCTCATTGCTCAGCATGCAGTTATCATGCATAAATCTTCAATATGGTTGGAAAAAATAAAGTTATGCTGAAGAACATTCATACAGTAAAAGCCAACTTATCCAGCACCTTAGAAACCAGCATGCTCCATTAACCAGCATGCTGGTCAACACGGCAAAAGCGAAACCAGAAGTGCCCACTATGGCACTTCTGGTTATGCTGAGCCCCCATGGCCTGGGGCAAAGCAGCCTGTGCAGGGCCCTCCTCCCTGGCCCCTGGCACACTGACACCAAGGAGAGGCAGTGGCGCACTGGACGTGGTGGGAGGGACGGCAGCCCATACAGGCAAAGATGCCTGTTCAGGCCTCTCAGGCAACTGGCATTTTTGGTTATCCAGCACCCCCCATTCCCCATGGGTGCCAGGTAACAGAGCTTTTGCTGTACAAGGCTATTACATTATATACAACACCACAATAAGTCTCATTTTGTCCTGAAGTATATGCAAAAGAAACAATTCTGTTTCTGTTAAACATAGGTTTGCATCCCTATATCCCCCTGGAGCAGAATTGTTTTCCCTTCTGATTAAATTCTGTAAGAAAAACATTATGAAGCCACTGGAAAAAAATACACACACACATGCACAGACTTAAGATCATTATGTAAAATAGAATAATGATAGCATTACCCATTCCTTACAAAATAAATCCCCCCCCCCCACCATTTACAAAGAAAGAAAAAAAGCAGTAAATAGCATTTTCAACTCAAAATCCAGTATGTATGGTAAAACCTACTTAATGACTGTATGTAACATTGTGTACAATTATTTTAAGATTAGATGGAGAGCAATAATTTTCTTCATAATACATGTGGACAATATTGAAGCATAACTGCTGCCTACAATGGAGATAAGGAAAATAGATCTCATTCAATTTCCATCTCAAGTCCGTTGCAGTCAATAGACAGCAACATATCCAAATGATAATATAGTCAAGAGTCTATTTATAGGTTTTGCATACTGCATAGGAAAAGTTAAACAGAGTGTACTAGACAGTTACTAGACTGAACACCCTCCCACCACCCACATACTTTAAACCAGTGGTTCTCAACTGGGGTTCCATGAGACACTTTAAGGGTTGCCACAGCAAGGGAGCCTCAGCAGCCAGATGGAACACCAAACATCTCGGGAACATCCAGATAAACCTAAAACAGGCAGGAGCATCTGCTCTTGCTATTGCCCTTTGCAGTTCAAACCCCTCCCCTCTCTACCCCATGTTCATCCCAGAAACAGAGGTGTATGCACCAGGTGCAACTGCCCCCCTTGCTTGCTTAAAGAAGGGGGTTTGGGGGATTGGACTAGGACAGGCTGTCCCAAGAGAGTGCTCTCCTGTCTGCTTTAGGTTTATCTGGATGTGCGTGAGGCATGTAAGACAGTTCTATCTGGATGCAGCAGTGGTAGTAAACCCTGGTTGAGAACCACTAGGGCAGCACAAACAGTGGTTCTCAACCAAACTGCTGCCAAATTAAAAAAAAAAAAAATATATATATATATATATATAGGAGGCCTGAATCTCAAAAGGCTGAGAACCACTACTTTATGGCTAGAGACAGACATTCAAAAGCTTGAGCCTGAATTGATCCAATCTTTGCAGCTTAGTCTAACCTGCATAGATTGAACCTATTGGCAAGTGAACAGACATTCATTTTTTATTCCAGTGTAACCCGGGTACATCCAAGGGTGTGCCCTATTCTCAATAGGATGGAATTGGTAGTCAGGAGAGAGTGCTGTGAGAGGGATGCCAAAATTTTGAGCAGATCCCTCTTTCCTCTATAGAGTTAGCCCAAGCCCAAAGTTCTTAACTATATACAATTTATTGAGTTATAATATGCAAAAACATAAAACTAAATACCATACACATATATTTACACAATGAACATTAATCAATAAGCAAGGTCAAACCCTAAATATCACAATTTACAACATCACAATTCAACATTTCAATCACAAAATATAAGGTGCAAACATGAACAATCTTAATAACATCTATTTCCTTAATATAGTCCCTGACCCATGGCAAGATTTCATAGATTTCATAGACATCAGGGCTGGAAGGGACCTCGGAAGATCATCGAGTCCAGCCCCCTGCCCACAGGGCAGGAAGTCAGCTGGGGTCATAGGATCCCAGCAAGATAAGCATCCAGTTTCATCTTGAAGGTGTTCAATGAAGGCGCTTGAACCACCTCCGGTGGCAGGCTGTTCCACACCTTGGGGGCTCGGACAGTAAAGAAATTCTTCCTTATGTCCAGCCTGAAACGATCTTGAAGTAGTTTGTGACCATTCGACCTCGTCATCCCTTGGGGCGCTCTGGTGAACAAACGTTCCCCCAGATGCTGGTGGTCACCCCTGATAAACTTGTAGGTGGCCATCAGATCACCCCTGAGCCTGCGCTTTTTCAGGCTAAAGAAGGCCCAAGTCTTGGGTCCATGCAACACCATGCGCACCATGGGACCTGGCCACTTGCCGGGAGATGGGCCCTGAGCCGCCTTACTGTGGCCCCCAAGGCCCTGCCGGGGTTGCAGGTTCAAGCTGCCGCTTGTGGCTCTCAAAGGCTGGGATCTGTGCACCAAACCATGCATTGTGATGGACCCGAGCAGTCTCACACTGCTCCCAGGGCTGGGTCTCTGTGCACCGTCCCTCTTTCCCATGAACAGCCCGAGTGGTCTTGCACCACTCCCAAAGCTGTTCCTCCAGTGGCAGCTTCAGGAGCCTTGGGCCTATTGCCAGTTGAGGGAGAGCTCCCCAGCTTTTCTTGACTCTGCTCTTCTTGAGTCACTCACTGCATTTGCCCCTCATGCTGGGCACGCAGCTCCTTTTATATGCTTCAGGGCTCTGCCCCCGAAGTATTCCGGACCTGAAAGTTTACAGTCTTCAATCAGGTCCGGGGAAGCTCTTCTCCCCCTCCCTTCAGGAAAGGGGTGTGACTTTATTTCTCCTGCTGCCTCCTGATTGGTGGATGGGCTCCACCAATCAAAGCAGCAGGATCCCAAGCCTGGGACTCAACCCAAGCTCTGAAAGGTGAGCCTGCTACACCAGAAATGCAGGCACATGCCTGCAATGGCTCAGGCTAGAGGCTGGGGGGTGCTAGGGTAAGTCCTTGGCTGGAGGGAAATTGAGTTGAGGTTGGGGTGTGGCCAGGCCCCGGCAGGCCTGAGTATGATTGGGGAGGAGTTCAAACCCCCACCTTGGCCTGCAGGGACCCCAGCCCAGGTGTTCCGGGAGGGCGGGGAGCAGATCCTGGCAGGGGTTCCCCACAAATAAAATCCTCACTCACTTGCTCACTTCTCCAGCTGCAGGAGTATGGCCAGACTCCAGTAGCCTGAGGGGAAGTGGGGATTAAACCCCCGCATCATGGAGGGGGTGACATGCACACTAATAAACTCCTCTCATGCACCTGCAGCCATGGCGACCAGATGCTGGTAACCTAAGGGGAAGGCAAAAGTGGCATGGGCACCAACATAGAACTGGCCCAACCCATGCTGAAGATCCCCTCAGGCAGGGCCTGTGCCTGAGCCAAGTCTCTCAATGCTGAGGTGGGTCCAGCTTCAGGGTGGGGGCAGGGGGGGTGTGACCTAGCTGCAGGAACAGAGGGAGGATGAAGGGGAGCCAGGGCTAATCACTGAGCCCAACTCACTACTGTCTCCTGCTGTGGGACAGCTCCCACTGCCTCCAGCCCTACATGGGGGCCAAGGTTTACAGGCAGACTGCCCACCAGTGGTGGCAGTAGAATGAACCACCACAACAGATAAAGATGCAGCACCTGTCACCTGCTTGCAACCACGCTGGGCACTTGGGGCAGGCTTCTTTGGGTGAGGGTCATGGGCACGAGTGGGGAGAGGCAGTGGATTGATGTAGCCCAGTCCATCCCAGCCCCATGGCCCAGGGCCCTCTAAAGTCAGTGCCTGGGGCTTGTGCCTCATTTGCCCTGCCCTAGTTATGGAACTGACAAGACCAATTATATAAAGGCTTGCACACCAGGAACATTCAATAATAATAAAAATACAATTTTTTAAAGGTAAAATTTATGGCTATATGCACATTATTAAATTATATGCAATCCTGTCACATAATCTCAGTGGCCATGGGAATTAAGAGGCTATAGGGATGGATCGAGTGACAGATGTATCTGGAAGATATGTATACAGTAAATCACAGGAGTCGAGCAGAATTCTGAAATAAGTAAAATATGAAACCACTGGAATCCAAATAAACTGAAAATATATCTTTCAAAATAGCACATTTTTCCTGCATGTTGGTAGGAAGCCTGCATGGTATTAATCTCATAAAATTTAACAATGATGGGAGGTTAAAAACATTAAGTGTATCCCCTTCAGAACCAGTGAAGTGGTTAAAAATACCATGAGGAGAAGGAGGAGGAGAATCTTACATACATCTAAGCCAGGGATCATCAATGTATGGCACACAGGCTGCATATGACCTGCCAAGCTCCAGGACCCTGCAGAACACAAGGGCCATCCCAAAATACAGCACATTTTTGGTCATGTTGAGGAACTGTAGTGGCTGTGAAGTCATTCTGTACCAGATCCAGGGCAGCAGCTGCAGCAGCAGGTACTGGAACGGAGGCATGGTATAAAAGGAATCACTCAGCTGCAGTTGCAGTTCCTCCATGAGTCTCAAAACCATT
>NW_005842095.1:215762-232009 GCF_000455745.1 Alligator sinensis | reverse complement strand
AGGGCTTGAAGAGGGGGTGGGAGTTGGTCTCGTGATTGCTCTGTGAATCTTTCCCACTGATAAGAACCTGCAAGGAGCTGGTTTGTATCCAGTAGTCCTTATACATGTGCTTTGGGAAGGTGCCACTCATTGTCACATTACTATTGATGATCAACCCCATAATAAATTATATACTTTGGCCTTCCTCACAATTGAGCTGTGTTAATTTGGCCCTCCATTACTAAAGATCGCCAACCTCTGATCTAAATAGTTAGGCATAAATGAGCATAGTTTCTTCTCTTGTCATATCTGTCAAAATTACTGGAATAGTTTAATAAAATAATGGGCAAAAGGGAGTAAGTGGATGTAATTTATTAGGAACTTCACAAAAATTGTGACAAGGTTATTTGAAGACTACCTGAAAGAAAATGTAATAACTAGAATGAGAAATAAGATACAAAGGCTTGTCATGGATCACAAAACAGCTTGGAAGCAGCTTGTAAATGCTAGTTGGCAGTGGGCCACCCAAAAGATGGAGATTTATTCAAGATAAACTGTTATGGTCCAAGATTTAGTAATGATATAGAAAGTGCTACATTTTACTCTTCTGTTAATAATAAAAAGAACCCATAGAAGGGAGAGATATTCTGGAAAGATAATTCAACAAGGTTAATCAAGTTGACATGACAAGAATTTAAAATACAATTTAGATAAGGAAAAGGTCATTTAAAATTGCAAAAAATCATTTTTGCTTTTAAATCATAGCAGTGGTTCTGAGTGATCTGTAAACTGTATTGGAAAGCATGAAGGGAGGGTTGTGGAAGATGTGGTATGCAGCAATAATCTAAACTACTAAATTATGGCTTTCTTCACAAAAACTCTTGGGACTTGGAGGCTGGACTCCCAGCTTCTCTTACATTGATGGACCTCAGAGATCGAACCCTGCTGTCCTATTTACTGTCTGCCAATGTCAATAGGTCTCCAGAATCCTTAGTTTACAACCAGAGAAACAGGTCATGGATACCTAGCCCCATATGTCTCTGTAATTAATCTAGGTCCATTTGTTTCCCAACATAAATACTTTGCAACTATAATTTGCACTTCTGGCAAAATCTGCAACTGTTTGCCCACATCAGTGCATACACCTTAAACTGGTATTTTCCAGTAGACAGGGAGCTGTGCAGGAATGTTGGTATTTCTTGCAAAATTCTCACTAGTTGAAAGGCAATTGATGAATATAATCTTAGCATCTCACTTGAAAACAAGGCAATGTACTTGAGTCCAGAAATTAGCCAGATTAACCATTCTACAGATGGCTAATTCCCCATCCATATAGCTAGTTGCACAGCCATATGTTGAGGGCTCCATTTGTGCATAAATCAACATGGCACAATATATTCCATGGGAAAAATTATAAAGGCATTAAACACCTGTCTTGTCAAATCTTTCCTCAGTCATCCTTTCATCTTTTCTCCCACCATGAAGTTTGACACACCAGATGCCACTTCAGTTCACCCTATTCATTACTGCTCCCACTCCAACGATTGAATTTCTCAAGAACATATAAGGACTGCTCTGACCTCTTTCACAGTGTAGTCTCTCCTCCCATAGATCTGCTATATTTTAGTAGCAATACAACTAGATCCTCAAATGAGTCTGAGCTCTACTCCCTAATTCAAGGAATTGGGATAAATTGGAGGCAATCTTTTGTTAATGTTCTCCCTCCCTGATCCCATGGGACTACTCTTTCAGTGTGAATCCAGACAATACCCTTAGCTTCAGACTTCCTACAAGAAGTCTGTGCCAACTATAGTTCTCTCCAGTGATTAACCTAGAGCTAACCCTTCTGGTATTGGCTCCAGAAGTAAACTATTCTAGATGTACTCAAGGCAGATCAAACCAACATATCTTCATAGACTGGTCCTGCCACTCTTAAAGATGATTTCCTCGTATAAATCACTTTGGTGCTCTCTTACCTCAATTATACCTACTCCTGTTGAAATGGGATATACAATTACATCTCTTTTAGACAGTGTATAGTAATAGGTTCTGAAGCTTGGCGCACACATCCTAGAAATAGAAAGGCATGCATTGCAATGAGAAATAGGATGTTCAATACCATATCAAAACATTATTCACTCATCTTTATTCTACATTTAATACATTGATGGAAATGTAATCAAATGAGTATATAAAGATATTTGGAAGTTTTGGTGTGCAGGTGAAAGTTAGGTTTATATATAACACAATACTTATACCTACAATAATCAATACATACACCTCAGGCCCCTCCTGCACATTACATATATTATGCAATTAACTGGTTAATCTTCCAATAAATTTAGATTTGCCATATGTACGAAGTAATTATTACACCATAAAAGTGACTGTCCCAGCTATAAAAAAGAGCCAACCAGCTACAAAGTTAGTGCTTGGAAATGTGTAACAACTCTATAGCTTTTTTTTATCCAGCTTTAATTTGAACATGTAGTAGGGCCCTAAGTATTGCCCTATAAAAGATTATTTTATAGATTCTTTTCTTCAGAACCTATGATTAACCATATACAGGTTGACCTAGACTAGTGCTTAGAACATCAAAACACCAAGCATTTAAGAACTTTAACTCACTTTAACTTTAACTCACAGGTTTCTTGGAATAGCTTGTTTGTCTATCTGCCTTAACACCATTTTACATTTAATTTTAATAACGGTATACTCCCTTGGGTTCCAATTCCATTTAATTAAAATTAAAGGCCAAATAATTTTCAGCTCTCCAACTCAAATCCTTAGGAAAAAGTTACTAAAAACATCACGCTTGGAATATAGTTGCTCTTTAATGAAAAAAGATCAAACCAAACAACACTGTTAACATATGCTGAATTTTAAGCCACAGTATAAATGTGTACAGTTAAGTAATTCTAGGTTTTCATAAAGCATAGAATGGCTCCAGGAGAGCAGTCTTTGATGGGCTTGTAGGGTTTGGAGGCTTTTTTCCCCTGCCTTTGAAGATTTTCAAGTATATCAAGAGAATTCATACAATTCAATAATAATTGTTAGTTAAATAGCCCTAATTCTTTTCATTCCTTAGCTCTTATTGAATCAGCTACAAAACAGAGAAAGTGGGGAAGGAGCTAAAATTTCTTCTTGGAAGTAAGACAGGAAATAAAAAGAGAGAAATAGCAGCAGAGTTTTGGACTTTGAAATACTTTAGAACAAACTGCACAGATGCATGGTTTGCATACGATTTTAAATTAAATGAAAGATGAAAGAGTGCTTCAGAATACAGATGTGCTCCCCTGCAATGAGTGTGGGACTCTTGACTGAAGGATGCCATTTACCATGGGAACTAAAATTCCAAATCTTCTTAAGTTAACAGGCAGGGACTACATTTCAAATTAATGCTTTAATGTGAAGGGCAAGGAGGGAGAGGGGGTAGAGGGACAGGGAAATCAGTGATTTAGTATATGGATTTGAAGGCAAAAAAAAGAACCAAGAGTATAGAAATAGATGGCATATTTTAATTTGACACATTAATTTATTGGTAAGACTCATACTATATTTTAATGATAGGCTTAGCCATGTAATTTGCACTATACCTAATGAAGGACTATTAATGAAGCATAGTGTAATTCTGAACAAAGGGCAATGGAAGGACTGAAAAAAAAAAGATTTTATAAATCATTTAACTATGCTGAACCTTAAGTTCTCTCATTTCTGTTCCCATTTACCACTTGGTGCAAAAGCTCATAGCTCTTAACAAAATACAATTTTCCTTGGAATTCCCAGCATAGTAAATTTAACCTAGTCATTTGGCTTGTATATCAATCTTTTCTTACCTGCAGTACAGCCTGAGTGGAGTATGCCTATATGCTATCCTCAGGAAGTCTCAGTTTATACCATTCTGTGCAGAGATATACCGATCAATTTTGGTGTCTGGGGCAGAAATTGCCAAGAGGGGAAGTACCTAGAAAGTTGAAGTTAGTGTAAGAATATTGCAGAGAGAAGGGTGATAGTTGTTAAACTTGGGGTGGAACTCAATAAGCAAGTCCAGGTGTTCCATTCAGGTGATGAAAATGTTATCTAAGTTACATAAGTATAGTGCAGGTTTGGTGCCACAATTTCCTGGAAACTCCATTGTCGAGTCAAGGGAGAGCTAAACCCACCTCTATCAAATGAGAAGTGGATTTAGTCTCTTTTTGCTATTAACCTATAATTGTAAATTTAGGACAACATCAGAGGTGTTTAAAAAGAGCCACATAAAAAAGCAGACCCTAAAACAGATATTCTATATTTTAAAACACAGATACCTAACAGCCCACTTAACATTTTTTTCACGTTTAGGTTTCAGTCAGAATTTATATTTATATTTATATATAAACACACATACATTACATATATAAAGGTTAAAACATGTAGACAACTACAGATCTCCCTGTAATATCCCTGGAACTTTATCTGGGAATGCACAAATTAGAGGAGTTGAATGTCATGGGAGCACTGACTAATTGCGCCCCTGAAGGGATTTTTATCAGAATTAAGAGAAAGAGGGAAATGACTAGGAATCTCAGATAAATGAGGCTAAACTGCATTTTAATCCTCCCCAATTCCATTAAGTTTTGAAACTTTGTTATAAAATTCTTAGGCTGGTTTTATTGCTGGTTAAGCTGTATCACATTAGCATCTAATAAAATTCAGACTGGATATTAAGTAGTAGTAAGGATAAGTAGTAAGGATAAATAGGGACACATCCCCTGGGAATGTATGGTCTAAGATTCTGGACAAGTAGACAACTATTAAATGTAACCCCCTATGGAGATAGACTCAATGTTCTGTTTATGATTAAATATTTAGAGGCTATGAAAAGGAAAGATACTGCAGCTAGTTAGCTAATTTAAAGTGATAAAGGCCCAATCACATAGTAAAACAGACATCACAGGAGTTTTCCAAACTGTTTTTAATTGGACACGTTTTTCAATCTTAGAATTTTCAGACATTCTTTTATAGCCTTCAATGGATTTAAAGCTGAGAAAAACTCTGATGTATGCAGTTCTCAGCTCAGAGGACAACTGGTCTCATAATTTTCTCTTCAGATAGCCTCACACATTTGCTCAACCTGGAAATGCGTGAAAGCAACACAATGCAAGCTACCCTAGAGACTAAGGGTTAGATTTCAACTATTAAACACTTCAAGTGCCTAAAGTGTGATTCTCTTTTACACTGTTTAACACTGCAGTTCTCTTAAAAAATATTAATTCAAAAAGATGAGTGGTCTTCCTCCTCTTTGCTGCTTTTTCATTACTTGATCGTAACAGAAACATGAATATGTCACAAAAGTAGATGCAATAATGGATTTCCAAGGACTTGAAAAGGATCAAGTAGAATCACACTTAGGTGTCTAAGTCCACTTAAAAGCCTAATAGATGGAATGGAATCTGGTCCCAACTGTAATAGTTAACACATAAGAGAGACTTTAACATCTTAAAAGTGCAACTCTCAATAGCCATCTTGCTACAGCATTGCTGCAGATACCTCCTTCATGTACATAAATACATTTGTGCTTTGTATCGCTTTTCCATTTGTATTGGTAAATTCTTTTTTCCACTCTCTTTCACTATATCTTTTGTTCCTTCTAACATGTCATTATAACCAACTTCAAATCAAGCTTAAATCAACAATATTATTTTTTGTTTCCTGAAAAACCTAGTTACTACACTTCTGGGATCAGGGCTGGTTTGAGTGCTAAGAAGTTTTTTTAAAAAATAAACGACATTGGGAGAAACTACTGTGCTTTCCACCACACTAATTTTGTTTTTGGTAGATGTTTTGGAAGATGGGGAAAAATATAATAAAAAAAATGAACATTAGAAAGCCACAGCTTGGCTAAGAAGTGTAGACTAGGGCACCAGATCAGAGCACTGAGCTGGTATGAAGCAGGGGAGGGCAGAAAAGTGGTGGCATAAAAATAGCAGCCACTGTGATGCTGGCTTAGCAACTGTCACCACCAGCAACACAGGCACTGATGTTGCCCCATTCACTGTGCCACCGAGAATGCAGAAGTGTCTAGGTGTGCCTCTCTCAGAGGAAGAGGAAAAGAAGCAATAAGAAAAAAAAGAACTAACATTAACTAAAACAATAACTAGGTAAGTGGCACAATTAGTAAAATAAGCCACAACTTATCCGGCTAGGAATTTAGAGGTTAACCACTGAAAATGTCCCTTGTTTGTATTGTGTTAAGGGCAGAGGCAGCAAAGAGAAGCGAATTCTGTTTGCTGACCATTTCTAAATATTTGCCAGCGGGCACATACCTTTCTGCACTTATGACCCTTCAGTGGTTCTACATTATGTAACACACATTTCCCTTCACATTCATTTAATATTACTTTCACATTCACTCAAGATCCCAAGTGCAGAAAATATTTTTCTTATGAATGTTGATCTCTTTGAATCTGACATAAAGACACAGCATACCTAAAACTGGCTAAGGGCAAAGTGTAATTGCATGAACAGGGCTTCAAATCTCCTTCAGCATTGTGTTGCTTTATAATAATATGAGAATACATAATCCCCAAGAAGATCCAGAAGCAACAAGGTGGAAAGTTACCAGTGAAAGGAACATTCTAGGTTCTACAAATTATTTTTAATTTTAAATACCCCATAAAATGGATATTTCTCCACATTCAGAGTCATAAAAGCACTTATATTCATAAGGGGAGGTGAATAAAATTAAAGCAGAAATAATCAGCCCAGACATACCTTTAATCTACTAAACAGCAAGTATTTCAACAGCTTTAAAAACCACAGAACTATGTTTAGAAACTCGCACAGTTTCATAAGTCAAAATGTCACATGGTTAATTCCAATAGCTGTTCATGCAGACATCATACTAACATAGAGATACATACCCAGTTAAGGCAATGACAAGCAGTTCTAAAGATGACTGTATACATGTAAATAGGGACTTGCACGAATTGCACATGCAACCTGAAAAGAAAATTGCACAAGCATGTGTCAGGCCTTCTGCTTTTTAGAAGCTCCCCTCCTGTATCTCATGGGAATACAATGCATTCTGGCTTAGACCTAAGAGAAAACTGAGCATCAAACCAACTGCTATATGCCAGGAGTTATATCATGCTACTCAAATGCTCTGAGTTACAACCAACTGAATGCTGCCATATTCATGTGATAGGAAATTCTCAAATTTGGCATGGGGATGGGGGCAGGGGAAGGGAATAGAAATGTTTTAGTTTTAATTAAAATTGATCTTGGGAACCCAAACTCCAAGGCTCCTAGACTTTCAAATCTCCTGATTATCTAAATCAGGACTGGTGAACAGATGGGGAACCAAAAAACTATAAGACCTGACCTAAATACTCAATATCTAGGGAGACTGGGAGTTGGGGGGGTCCCAGAATGTAGGCTCTGTGGGGATCCTAATTTCAGGGCATTTTGCATGGTAAAGCTGCCATGAAGCCATAAACCCAGGCTCTCCATCACCTCACTAAGTGAAGTGGCATAAAATCTGCTTGTATTTCATTAGATGTTCTCTATAGCTGTTCAACTGATGGCCCATGAGCTGCATGTGACCCACAAGGGCTTAATTTGTGACCCCTCATAGCTCCAGTTGCAGCAGTAACTGGGGTTTCCAGGCTCCCACTCCCTGCCTCTGCAAGCAGTGTGGTATGGCACAACACAATACAGGGTACTAGTCCTGCACATCAGAGTAGTCCACAAACAGAGCTGAGGGCAAGGTTGGGATGTCTGAAAGCACAATACAGCAGGGGATCCAATCTAAATCAACATGTATCTGAAATATTTTAGTTCCAACAAATTGTCATTTTCGAACCAACCTTGCCATGGCAAGAAATTCACAGCGAGCTTACTATAAATGGTTCCTGCTCAGGATCTATATAGAGATGCCTAAATGTTTTGTGAAATTTTCCACAAATTTCATTGTATATATTGGGAGAAGCAAAGATGTGTTAGGGTGATAGCTTTTATTTGACCAACTATGTAGTTGGGATAGGGTTAGACAAGCTTTTGAATGCAGATTTTCTTCATTCAAAAGCTTGCCTAACCCTATCTAGATGACATGGTTGGTTCAATAAAAGATAATCACCCTAACACATCCTTGCCTCTTGCATATATTATGGACCATCAGGTTACAACATCACTCTTACACTACCGTATTTTATCTACTGGCATTCATTCAGCAAGGTACTTGAGCATGCCCCTAAGTAAAGCAGGCATAGAATGAAACCTTTACAAAAACACAAAAAATCCTGCATATTGGCCATTCTCTGATGTTGCAAACACTTCATGCTGCTCAAACATAATTGTTTCAACTTAAAATGTTGAACATTTTGCTCAGTTAGGCATGCCTTTTCACTTCTGAATATAGATGAAATGCAAAAAATTACCAAAGCAAGGTTATTTTGTAGTAGTTACAATCATTTTAGTAAAATAATACCACTAGAAATCTCATTTATAGGTATTGACAACTCAACTTCTGTGGCATAATGGAACTTCCTACCATAAAGATTGTGACTGAGCATCTTTAGTGCTCTGTCACTTTAAGGGCTGGAGCAGGCAGCTGCCAGATGGCTAATTGCAATGGCTATTTTCAAACTAAGCCAGAAAGGCAGTAGTCTGGATTGAGCAGCCAAGGAGGCGATATCAGGCTGAGCTGTTCCTGGAACACCTTGGAGGTAAAGGATGAGGATATGGGGAAGAAGGAGGCCTCATCGGTCCTGGGTATGACTTGAAACTGCACCCTGTCGGGGAAGGGTGGCCTGGTGGAGCTAACTATGGCAGGGTAGCTCCCCAGAAATGCCAGGCCAGTTACCTTGTTACACAAATTGCCAATTGCTCAAATTACAAGTGAGACCTTATAAAGGGGAATAAGGCAAAATGCCACATTTTTTGATTACATGAAGCAGACATAGAGATTCGGACACACCACTTATATAGACACACACAAATCATCATGCACAAAACTTATACAGAGGCACACACAAACACAAAACAACCATTCCATTCAGACATTATAGTTATCAGCAGTAGTTGTTCAATAATGGCACTGGGTGGCCAGCCCAGACCTTATTGAGAGAAGATGCAGATAGTAGGTAGGGTGGTTGATAGAAAGATCCTGTAGATAACAGCTTGGAGTGTGGTAAAACAGATGTGTCTGTGCTCCAATGAAGCAGCAGTTGAGAGAGAGACTCACCCAACTTGGCGTTCTCAAAATTCTCTTTTATAGGGATTGGCATCCTTTGTTTTAGTGCTTTGGGGGTTTTCCATACCCAGCTTCTGTTTTTGTGGTTGTTCTTCTCCATCTTCAGCTTATCTCAGCCCCAGGTCAGTTTGGTCATCAAAGTTGGTATCTCAGCCTTGGAGTGTTCTTGCTGCCCATCTGGCAGAATGGGTGCATTCCTTCTCCTCGTTATCTCCTTTGTGCCCTTGGCCTGAAAGGGATTCTTCAGCTATTCATTAATTAGTTTACTGACTGGTAGCTTACATTTGGTGCCTTGTTGCTTACATAAACAGTTAAGTCTTTTTCTCGCATCTCTGTGTCATTCTCTCACCATTCACCCTTTTACACACAGTCATACATAAAGCCTATGCGGAGTCCATTCACTTACATTAAGCAGAAAGATACAAAATGGAGTTTTCAAGTTGTTTACAGGACAAGACTAACATGGTTACATTTCACTATTATTACACTCTATGTTAACATCAACTAATTTAATTCAGTTCCTGCTACAACCTCCCTGGTGAAAGGTGAGGAGGGTGCCTGAAAACCCCAACCCCCACATCCCTGGTGGGTTCAATCTACACAGGAGGAGCCCAGGCTCATGGGAGTCATGAAGCAGGGCCCAGGTCAGTGGAGGGACCAGGAGCAGCACCCAGGCTCCCCGTGAGACCCGAGGTTGCAGAGGCCCTGAAAGGTGGCCAGGCACAGCTGTGGTCAACTGAGCCTAACAGGGTGTAAGGCCCCATGGTTAGGGGGCCAGGAATGGCTACAGCCACCTGAGCCCCAAGGGGTGGAAGACCCCAGAGGAGCCCCAGTGAGGGGGCAGTGTGGAGACCCAGTGAGGGGGAACTGAGGGCCCACTACATGGGGCCAGGAGCCAGTGTGTGTTTGTGTATGTTTGTCTATCTAAAGGAAGAACCCAGTTCAAGTCACTGGAGATAACATCTGTGAGGGCACTGGGACCTCAAGCTCCAGTGGGGAATGCATCCTATGCGAGACTCCGGAGCTTAGGTCCTAGTGCTATCTACCTGGAGGAAACATCAGCGAGGCATGGGACACATGTAGGAATGGTAGGAGTGCGTACTTATTGCCCACTATCATTTGGGTGCACAAAGGGCCGACTCCTGCCTATTTAACATCACAATCATTTATCAAAAAGGTGTGGCAGGTGAACAAGGTGGGCGCTTTGCCCAGAGACAAGGGTGAGGCTGTACTAGCACCAGGCCTGGAACAAGCTCTTGTCACAAAGATAAAGCTTGTTTTCACTGGAAACAGAGCTTGGCCTGAAACTGTAGCATGGACTCATAAAAATAGAGAACATCAAAGATATCACCATTTCCCTCATAAAGAACAAGGCTTGTTTCTTTGACATTGTCTATTCTAACATTGCTAATATACAGCAAATAGTACATAAACCCCTAGCATTAGTTACTCATTTCAAGGACACAAGCAAACAAAAAACCCTACTGAAACAACATACTTCAATGCAAATACAATTCTCCCTGGGGGAGCTAAGCATATTTAGTCTAGAGAAAAGAAGACTTAATAGCAGCCTTCAACTACCTGAAGCGGGGTTTGAACGAGAATGGAGCAAATAACAGAACAAGGAGCAACGGTTTCAAGTTGCAGCAAGGGAAGTTTAAGTTAGACATTAGGAAGAATTTTCTCACTACGAGGGTAGTAAAGCACTGGAACAAGTTACCCAGAGAGGTAGTGGAAGTTCTGTCCTTGTGGGTTTTCAAAATCTGGCTAGACAAAGCTTTGGTTGGGATGATACAGTTGGGGCTTGTCCTGCTTTCAACAGTGGGTTGGACTAGATGACCTAAGGTCCCTTCCAACCCTCATTTTCTATGATTTTATGATTCTTTCAGAGACAAATGCCACACACAGAGGAAGATGCTAGTCAGTTTGCTTTATGCACTACCAGAAGATAAAGTCACAAACTCAGTACTTCATAAACTCAGTACAAGAACCAGATCAGTTGAATCAGAAAAATCTGTTTTTATGATTTTCAACTCAAATTCTAAGGCAAAGATCTGAACAAATTTCAAATAAATATGTCTGTTTTTAGATATTTATATCAGTCTTCATACTTGTTAAGGTTCACAGATTTATTTTATTATTACTATTTTAAACAAGGGCCTGGGCCTGCCTACACAATGCTGAGTCCACACTGAAGTCTGGAGAGGCCTTAAGTGCAAATGAGTTTCACTGGGATATGGAAGGATTTAGCAGGTCACAAGCAGTTCTCAGTTCCTCATAGGACTGAATCTAAAATACATGCCACAGACCTTCTGTGCACTTTACCGTTTGCAGTGTTTCATTTTACCAGAAAATGAATTCTTCAAGGGTGTCTTTGCTGTAAGTAAAAATATCTGACTCATAAGCCAATATGAGCAGATGGCATTATTCATTCAAATAGCCTTACAACAAGAGTAAACAGTTTAGCCATAAAAAGAATGAAGATCAAACAGATATCATCATTGCCCAAATGGGAATTAGCAAACATACTGCCTTACTTAATGATGAAAACACTGAATACCATAAGGCATTCCTCAGACAAAGGACTTGCTGATTTCGGGTCAGACTTGAGACAGAAAATTTCATTTGTACTACAGCTATTTCACACCCTCCCCCGCTTCCTCCATCCCCAAGCTGACTTTATTATGGTGTTATTACAGTATTGACTAATTGTCACAGGCTTTCATTCCTTCTAACACTAAATACTTTCAGCTTTGACAATTCCACAAGGTTCTGAAAGCACAAAACCTCTCTTTATGCTTGTAGAATATGAAATAGCCCAAACTTTAGTTGTTCATAATTTGAATTTCAGCAATAATGTGAGGTCCCTTGGCTGCGACTTCTCTAGTAACTTTCATTCCTCTGTGGGCCTTTTTTTTTTTTGAAAGAAAAAGCAAGCTAACTTATGTAGCAAATTTCAAATACCTCTAGGCCTTAATAAATATTAGACAAGGTGAAAACCTGGTTTTATTCCTGTTTTAGAAGATACAATATATACGATTCTCCTGGCAGGAAAAAAAATAGCATTATCTTACAAATGAAATATCCAGAGGATTTACCAAAGGTCAAAGTAAACAACTTTCTAGATAGACTTGGCAATACTCTGGCTTACCAGAGTACCTATTCACCATTGCAGTGCCAGGATGTCTTGTCACCCATGCTTTTTTACCTCTGGTATAGTATGGGACATTTTTTATTTTTTATTCATATAGTGCTTTGTGACTTTAGTATATAGGTTGGAGTTAATGAGTTTTAGGACTCCTCTACTAATTGTGTCTGCTACCCCAAGAATTGCTCTCAGCCCCTCCCCTCTGCTGTTTTTTTCCATTAAGCAGTGCCTGTTGTTCCTGTGATCAGGGACCTGATCATGAAGAATATCTTGCATTTGAAAGCTTGTCTAACTGTATCCCAACTCCATAGTTTGTCCAATAAAAGATATCTCCTTAACATAGGCCCTCTTGCATAATGTATAGACCATCCTGGCTCCCACATCTCTCTTACACCGAAGTATCCAAATTAACACTACCCCAGGACAACTGGGACTAGTTTAAGTTAACTGTCATTCAAGCTATATGTGTTACTGACTATCCCTGCACCTTTGGTGGAAATCAAAGCCCATGAGAATCAGCTCCAAGATAAACCCTATATCTGTTTTATAATTGCCTATGGTTTTAAGGACTCAACAACACAAGAAGTTCCTTCCAGTCCCACATTTAAACAGTAGGATGTCCTTTTCCAGTTCTGGCATTTGACCAATCGAAGTACTGGTAGTAAATATGGTTCTTTTAGGCTAGGGACAGAAATTACCCATAAACCAATATAAGTGATTAGAAACAAGTTCAAATCTGTAATGCAACATAAGTTTAGTGCACATAAACCACTTTCAAAATGGCCAAAATGGATTTAAGATAAACCTGGACAGATGTAGTATCAGACTGAACTGATTTAGGTTAAATTGGTTTATTGAACTCCTTTCCCAGTACCCTCCAGATTCAAGTTAACACACAGTCCCTCAGCATCCCAGGATGCTTTGCACCTCCCAGCAAACTCCCTCCCTTGGCTTAAGCTGTCTGCTCCAGTGGAGCAGGGAGGCATGCTCTAGCATCCCCAAGCTACTGGCCTGGGCCACTGCAGGAATGTGGCTGCATTCCTGGAATAAAAAATGAATGTCTGTTCATTTGCTTATCAGTTCAATCTACATAGCTTAGACTAACCTCCAAAGATTTAATCAATTCAGCCTTGGGCTTTTTGATTGTCTGTACTTAGCTTTAGGGTCACAGTTCCAGGGGATGAAATTCAGCTGAGTTGTTTCACCTGGCCAGGTTCCTTGTAGAGGCCCCAAGATCAGGTAGTTGAATTGCACTTCACTGCAGACTCAGCAGTGGCTGAATTGTAACTAAAGCCATTCCACCCATAAGTTACTAATTCTCACAGACTGAATCATCACAGTTTGTAGCTGACTATGTTACAGCCTACAAGCCCATCTTCTCTCAGGTACCACAGTATTCATTCCTACACATGTTGGATTACAGGCAGTTTGTCATGTCTTTGTATATAACATCAGTAGTAAATCTGAGACATACAGCAATTAAGCACCCACATCTCTGAAATTAGAATGAGTGGTTACCCTGGTATTTTGCATGTGGAGCAATTTACTTGTCTGATATGTAAGTCATTAGGCAGACGAATGAGAGGTTTGTAAATTGAAGCCATTTGAAATTTAGGAAAGAAAGAACCTTTCTGCAGCCTGCCTAGTGGGACCTTGGATGATCTTATTGGGTTACCAGGAAAATAAGTTCAATATGAAAACAAGAAAGTATTTTTAGAAGTAACTAGTGACTAAATGTTTTTTTCAAGCACCCACCTGAGACACTGTACAGGGGTTGGGAAATTTAAAAATCAGATTCCTTTTAAGATGTTTAGATGCTACTTAGGCAGCCAAAACACCATTTAAAAAAATTCTAGTGTAAGTGCACCAAGAAATATGTTCTGTTCTTGTAAACTGAAGAAACCTCTGAAATTCAAATGGACTTTAAAAATAAAATAACATAACATAAAATGTTATTGTAGCTGACTAGTAAATTTGTCATTGGCAGATTGTTCTCAAGTTCATATAGTGGTAGTCATAGAAACAGTTCTGCTGTTAGTAATTTTTAATTCATGTTCTATTTAAATAAATTATGAAAAGATACCATCCAAGTTAATTAGTTATACCAATACAGTTGCAAGTTAAAATCACCAACAATTCCTATAGGCAAATTTAATTGACATAAGAAAATGAAGACACTTTATAAGGATTTAATCATTATAATTCAGATTTTTAATCTTATTATAAGAGCTGATGGTTAGATTTGTGTTTAATTGCAGGTGAATATGTGGTGGTAGAAGATAGGATATTACTCAGTTCTACATAAAGATAACTACAAATACTCACTTGCTAGGAGAAATGTAAACTTCTGAAAATGATTAAGTTTTGATAGAACATAATGAGTCACTTTAGCTGAACTAAACAAAATTACATTAGGGATTCTAATCTACTCATAGTTAAGTCACTGAAATTTATCTACCGCTTTTAGAGGAGCTGAATTGATTCATGGGTCATATCTCTCCATAACATTAGTAACTGAAAGAAGTTTTCTCCTGAAAGTAAGTTTGATTGAACAGTGGTACCTTATTAGCAAGGATCCAGGTTTTCCATTTCCCATGGAAAAATGGAGAAGATCATGGGTTCCCTGTTTTTAATTGGAGAAAACATGGATTTTCCTTTTAGCAGAGAAATCCACAGATTCTCTCCACTTTTGCAAAGAGCTCTTGCAGGCTGGCACAGCTTCAACCTGCAAGAGTCGATTGCAGAAAAAGCAGGAAACCCCCAGCCCTGCCCGGAGGGAGAGGGGGAAGGCTGGGGCCTGAGCCTTTGAGTCAGACAAGGCTGGGCACAGGCTCAGACTTGCCCTTTGCCCTGGAGCCTAGAGATAAGTGTGGCTCTGAGGCAGGGCTGGGGAAGATGTGTGGGGTGCTGCTGGCCCCAGGCAGCATGCCACAGCTGGGAGTAGGGCCGGGGGTGAGGGCAGTGGTGCCCCTCTGCAGGGGGGGTTTGCAGGCAAGCGATGTGGGGCACAGTGTGGTGATGCCTGCCATGTGCGGGCTGCACACACACCACCCAGCCACCTGCCCATGTTGTCCCCAACGGACAGTGTGAGTTCGTGCCCGGTGCGCTATTGCCAATGAACACACAGGGGTGGAGGATCCAACTTAATCTTTATTGTTTCCAGTCTGCGCAGAGAGGGGTGCTTGGCAATCGTTTGCAAAGCAAGCACCACCGATTTCTACCTTTGGGTACCTTTTATACATATGTTTGCAAGTGTATCGCTCAGTGATTGGTTAAAAGCCACTGACATAAGACGTTCTCTACTGAGCATGTCTCTATACCTATGTTTTAGCCATGTAATTCATTTACATACATATATGTTTCATTAACATACTTTTGCCCTGCCCAGGGGTGTGATTTTTAGCATTATAATGAGACCTTTTTCTGAACTTCTTGCTAACTTACAGGTGTCAGGGAGACATTATCTTGCTGGTGTTAGGGAGACATTCCAGGAATCCTCTGCATCCCAGACGCTGTGCTCTGCAAGCATCTCTTAACACACACATACCACACCCCTCCCAGCATCTGCAAGTTGCCTTAAGTATTTAGTTAGATATAGTTTGCAAAAGCTAGATATACCATAAAAAAGATTACATAAAAAGATTACATCACCCAGGGGAGGGGAAGGAGGAGGTTTGCATGTAGCTGGCTGCACAGCTCTGAGGCCAGCTCTGCAGCAGCAGCATGGGATGGTGGCTGGGGGGATGGGAGGGGCTCGCACGTGGCGGCCGCTGCTGTAGGGCAATACCAGCAGTGATGACTGCTGCCTACAAAACCTCTCCACACCACCATGGAGCCATGCCCAGAGTTGTGTGGCTGGCCAGGGGGGGCAGCGGCAGTGTGGTGGCA
>NW_005842095.1:214127-215515 GCF_000455745.1 Alligator sinensis | reverse complement strand
GTGGTGGGGATGGCTGCATGCCACCCAGCTGCCACCACACTGCCACTGCCCCCTGTGGCCAGCCACTCAGCTCCAGGCATGGCTCTGTGGCAGCAGAGGGAGGTTTTGTAAGCAGCAGCCGTCACTGCTGGCATGGCCCCACAGGTAAGCAGCAGCAGCCGCTGCATGTGAGCTCCCCTGCACCCCCAGCCACCATCCCTCACTGCCGCTCCTCTCCCTTCCCTAGGCAGCTGGCTGGGCAGCATGTGTGTGGCCCGCACGTGGCAGGTATCACCACACTGGGCCCCACATCACTTGCCCACAAAGCCTCCGCAGAGGGGCACCCCTGCCCTTGCTTCTGGCTGCAGTGTGCTGCATGGAGCTGGCAGCACCCCCCACTTCCTCAGCCCCCAACCATCTTCCCCAGCCCTGCCCCACAGCCCCCAAGCCCCAGTTACCTCTAGGATCCAGGAGCGAAGGGCATGGCTCCGTGATGGCAGCACTTGCCTGCAAAGGTCTGCCAGCCAGCACACAGCCACCACCACCCCACAGCACCGTGGAGCTGTGCAGCCGGTTGTGGGGCATAAACAGTGGTGCAGTGGCAGCCACTATATGCAAGTCCCC
This sequence comes from Alligator sinensis, assembly GCF_000455745.1. Lineage (NCBI taxonomy): Eukaryota > Metazoa > Chordata > Crocodylia > Alligatoridae > Alligator > Alligator sinensis. The sequence continues at coordinate 214,912 of NW_005842095.1, read as the reverse complement.
CTTTCCACCTCCCAGCTGGGCAGTACATATATGGCCTACACACGGTGGTTGCCACCACACTGCTGCTGCCACGCTCTTAACCACTTGCCCACAAAGCCGTGCAGGTGGCTATGGGATGGTAGTGCAGGGTGCAGTGGCATAGTTGTGGTGGGGGCCTCCGTGTGTGAACCTCCTGGCAGGCTGATTGGCACATGTGTGGCCCACAGAGTGGCACCCCTGCCCTCACCCCCTGGCCCTGCTCCTGGCAGTGGGCACAGGGGCACACTCCCCCACTTCTTGATCTACCCTCCCAGCACCTTCCCTTTCCCCCACCCTGCCCTCCCCTTCCCCCCAAACACACTTACCTGCTGGGGTGGGTGTCAGTGTCTGTGTCTGCATGTCTGTGCCTATGTGTCTGTCAGGGCTGTTGTGAGGGGCATCAAGAGGGCTGTTGAAACTGTGGGGGGGAGTGCAGGGCACCAGCAGCACTGGGGGGGCTGTGGGGGGCCTTTAATTTTTATCATGGATTTTGGGTTTTTAATCAGAGAATTTTCAATTTTTAATCAGAGAAAACCAGGATCCCTGCTTATTAGGCACTAATTGTCAAGCACAGAGTTGCATGGAATTCATTCTTCCAAATTATCATTGATTCACTGAAACAAAATGTAAAAGATAGGGGGAGGAGGAACTAAAGCTGTTTTCTTTACTTTGAAACCTATAAGGAAATGTAAACACTGTTCTTTTGTGATCATTTTAACAAACTTTAAAATACTTGTGACTATATTTTATTTATCTTTAGACACTCT
>NW_005842095.1:208202-214102 GCF_000455745.1 Alligator sinensis | reverse complement strand
AATTTATTTCCCAGGAAGTAATGAGACAGCAGAAGTTTAATTTTGTCACAAACTGTTTTGGCAAAAAGCAAGTAAAACACTCATTCAACTCTAATTATCAATTAAAGATTAGGAGGCAGTAAGGGGATAGTAAAGACTTTCCTCTTTAATTTTTTTTAACCCTAAAGATTAATTTCATGAAAATGCCAGATTCTAATCTTAAATCTCTGGCTTTGCACATAAATTTAATAGATTTTTTTTCCAGCATCATTTTGCTGAGCCTAGTCCAGAAGTTTCCAGCCTGGTCCAGAGAGCAGTGTTGGTATTCAGACTGTTTGATGGAGATCAGTGGAGAACTAATTAGTCAAACGATAACTCCCTGCTTATGACTCAGAAAATGTTAAAAATGCATTATTTATGGAGTGTATGTGAAAGTAACACATATAAGTAGCCTGTGTAAAACTTTACAATGGTCTATATGACATTATAAAGGAGGAAAGATAATGCAAATGTATTGTGAAACAGTCAAGAGGCAATTCACAAATGTTTCCATATAATCAGAACACTAAGAAATGTGATAAGCCATTCAATTACTACCCACAGGCTCTTGCTAGTAGTTAACATTTCCAATTTGACTTAGCTCCATTTTTCATGACTTTCTTATAGCTAATAAATGTCTGTATAAAATAATGTGTTTTCATTCTTGTGGATGATCAAATTATGTTAAACAAATTTATTACCAGGTATACACATTCTATTCAATTCATGGAGCATGATATTGAAGAGGAAGGAGGAGAAGAAGAGGACTATTTTGCTTATCTGATCAAGCTGAACAAGCTCCCAAAACATTCCCAAATAGAAACAAGTAAAGCAAAGACCCTCCAGGCTACACAGGAAAGACCCTAATAGAGATTCATTATTTAGCCAGATATATCTAGTGATGAATAACCAGTGTAAGCAAACTGTTATGACAACAGCCTATGACCATGGAGATTATGTGAAACTGATTTAAGTTATGATGTAATCAGTTATAAAATATGCATAATAGCTGCTGTAATGATTAGGGATGAATAACTACCAGTAACAAAAGAATTCAACAAAACTATTGTACTTAGATATTTTAAAAACAGAAATAAATCTATTGATAATTTCTTGATCTGCTAGTTAAAACAATCTTGATATGCCTTCACCATTTATCTACATTTCTCCATCATCTTTAGTATCAGACAGTTGTATTATGTTGAGAACTTTATTTTTTTTTTTATAATTATTTTGCAAAATACTGGAACAAAAGCATGACTGTAAAGTTTTATTTTTCCTCCTAATGCTCAGGGATCACAGCAAGTCATCATTCAGTTAATATTTTGGAATCCTAGAACAAGCCTCAGAGGATGAAAAGAGCCATTGTGATCTCTTTGTTTTAAGAATTTGCTTTCATATGGCTTACGGTTGGAAAGCAATCATGGCTTTCATCTCCATTTTTTCTGAACTCATCACTTGTATTCATCTAAGCATTTTAACAACTGCAGCAGTGGGAATGTAATGCAGTCTTGAAATGAAAGTAAAACAAAAAAGCAAGACTAGCATTTTAACTAGTCATTTTAACAGGCATTCAGGTAAATTTAGGAAATAATAGGTGTCAGTCATTTTTAAAGCATAAAAAGCAAAGACCAAGTTACTTTATCCTAGCTTAAGCTAACATATCAACAAACAGGTAGCCTATGCCTACAATTGAATTGAAAGGTGTGACTGCAGTCTGTGTACATAAGCCAACTCTAAACTAGCTAACTCAGATACTGATAGAAATGTAGCTGTAACAGAAACATCTTAAATGCAGCCCCTACAAGTCTGTCCAGGATTTTCAATGAATAGTCAACAACTGAGGTCCATGCCACAGCAACTGCATGGTTACTAGTACCTGGGACAGTTCTAAACTAGCCAACTGTGGTATGTCTGTATAAATTGCAGCCATGCTTTTTGGATTGTAATATAGATGTACCCAAGAGTAGATGAAGTCTACACAATGTAGAGGTGCTTTGTGGCTTGTGGTGAGGGAGGGGCCATTTTAAACTTAATATCCATTTCATAGTTTTTTCTGTCACAGGGAACTGGTAGAACTAGATGAACCACCAAGGTTTGGATCCTGAGTGACACTTAATTATTGGATTTAATTTTTTGTAAACTTGTAATCCCTGAATAATTTTAGATTCAGGTTAAAAGCCACTTGAGATATAGTTCACTTACCCACCTTGTGGTATATTGTAATGAGTTAGCTAATGCGAAAAGATTCTGCAGGATGAAAAAACCACTATGTCTAACACTTAACTGTTATACATATTCATCATTAAGAGCTAATCTTAGAATGAAAAATTACAGAAACATACATTTAGAAGGACATTTTTTGCTCAGAAATGTTATGAATCAATGAATGCACTGAGGCTTGAGTAAAAGAGATACAGCATACCAACAAGGTTACTCGGCTTTACTACCAGAGCACAAACTCTTCCAGAAGATGGGGTCACACTTCCTCCAGCAGCTCTCTTTAGGATTGGAGATTTGGGGATTTCTGGACTAAGAGAATTATAAAAGATAAGCTTCAATAGTAAGGAAAGGCAGTCTGTTCTACCCTCAAGCCTACAGAAGAAGTTACCTTGAAATTCAGCTACCTCTGAATTTTAGCCTTCAGGAGAGAGAGGAGGAGGGAAAGGCTGACAAACCTAGTTTGAAAAGCTGCTTGCCTATAAGCCTGAGAACTTAAATGTTTTAGTTATGTTCATAATTTATCCACCATTCAGCCCGAGAGCTGTGCTTCCTCTCTGCCAGTACCAACAGGTAACTTTCTCTCTTAGTCAGAACATAGGTGGCAGCAGACAAATGTAGCAGATTTTTTTTAAAGTTGCACAACTTCAGCATGAATATGGTCAAAAAAGACCAAATGTGCTGTAATTCCATTTTAGTTATAATCCTTGAAGGGCAGATTTTCAAATCATTATGCTTTTAGTTGTCTAAATACATGGATCTATTAGGATTCCAAGAAACACTTAATTGCCTTTTATAGGGTGGATGTTAAAAGATTTCAACAGATGCTTAAAGACCTTTAAAATTCTGTCCCACAATAACTGTCTTTGAGTTGCCCACCACATTAATCCAGTTAACATTACGTAGACATTGCTGTTCAACTACTAGCCTCGTTACACTATCAACACAGATACAGTACTGTAGTTGTTATTTTTGTCCTCTGGTATTGCAATCAGCTTAAAGTCCTACCCAAAGAATATTATACAATACATAAGGAGGCTAGATGAACACCTTGCGGAGGCTAGATGAACACCTTGCTGGGGTTGTTTGACCCTAGTGCTCTTTCCTGCCATGGCAGGGGGTCGGACTCGATGATCTGTCAAGGTCCCTTCCGACCCTACAAACTATGAAACTATAAAGGCTTACTTGTTAAAAAAAATACACTACTCAAAATAGAGAGCACAAACAAGTCTCATTCTATGATGGTGAAATGTCCAAGCAGACAGAAAGTATTGTATAGTCTTTTATGAAAAGCACTCAAAAAAGCAGAGGAACTGAACAGTACATATTTCTCCTCAACAAACCTTATATATTTCCAGGAAACTAATATTGTAGCAACTAATCGCCAACATGATGTTTGTAATTTTTATGCCTGGAATTTGCACTAAAATAAGTGATGGAGATTAGTTTTCTGTAAGGATAACTGATGGAGCACTACAGCTCTGACGCCCTGCATACCTGCAGATTTTAGTATAGTGTACAATGCTTTTCCAAATTTGAAATTCAAAACACTCTGCTGGCATTGACTACTAAGTTTTGTTTACATTAGCACATAACTGGAAAAAAATCTAACTGAAGCTGAGTAAGGAATTCCACAGTAGCTAAATAATACCCTTGCATGTGATAATCTGCTGTCAACATTTAAAATTCAGAACAGTTTGAGAGCATGCATCAACATAAACCTGTCTTCAGTTTTTACATTTATATTATCTTCTACTGTATTGGGTTATAACTATGTTACAGCAAGTTAAGTGACCTGAATTATGAATAGGTACATCTCAGCTGCACTAAGTCCATTACCAGAAAACCAGGTAGTTCACCAGAATGTTACAGTATCAGACTCATAACACACAGAAGATCAACATAGTCTTTTTAGCATACCCAGTAAAGCTCAATAAAGTTAGCTTTCTTTTATTTTTATTATTTAGCACTAAGAATCTCTCTCAAAAATATAAGAACACTGACACCATTCAGGGCAAGAGTATCTTCTGGAAATATGCAGTGCAGATCTCTGGGGATTTTGAACAAGTGTAGAATATGTAACAGAAACCCGCACTGCAGATAAGTAGTATGCAGTGCAAAACTAGAAGGAGAAATTTCCCTTGGGTAAATTATGGAAATTTGGAGGTAGCATCTGTTCTAATAAAAGCAATAATGATTTTTTTTCTCTGATAAATGAGCATAATTGTCTTACATTTTATAAATCTTTATTATTAAAGATTTTCAGATTACTCTTATAATTATATTCTAGCAAACTACTTTTCCAATAGTGCAAGGAAGCTTCAGACATATCATTAAATTACCCATTCCAATTATCTAAATTAATTTCAGACAGAAGTAAAAAAAAAAAAATCTCTCACACAATGATTGTTAAAAAATTAAACCAAGATGAATGAAGTGTTTGGTTAGCACTCATACCTTACACTTAAAGAAACAACAAATTGGCAATAGCTAGATTTTCACTACTTTTCTACCTCTAATAAATAACACTTGAATTATAAGTGTTCTTGGTTATAATCATTTACTTCTTCTAGCCAAGAAATAAAGCATTTATAAATATTCTAAATAGAATTTTGGAACCATCAAGTCACGCCTACTGATAATCTGTCCAGCCATGTATACTTCATGTTGTTACCTCTATTTTTCTTTACCCCGACTGGGTGCATCCAGACAAGCGCGCACATGCCTCTTATAGTATCTCAAACCAGTCTGAGATGCCACAAGAGGCACGGTGCAAGCAAAAAAATGTTTCCTGTGCTGCGGCATGGCCAGGACCCAGGTGCTGTCCCAGGTAAGTTAGGGACGTGGGGGTAGGGGGCGGTTATGGGTGGGGGTTTGTGAGAGAAGTGTTGGGGGGATATGGGGAGTGTGAGGAGTAGCAGGGGTGTGGTCTGTCAGCAAGTTTGTGGAGGGGCTTGAGCAGAGGCTGCCACACACCTGCCCCCCGACCCGCCCCCCCCCCCCGCCCCCAGTAGTGCTGGCGGCAGCAGCCAGCATGGCTCTGGCCTGGCTGCAGGCAGAGCCCATAGTGGCACGGCACTGCCCGACATGGGCTCTGTACGTGCTGAACAGGATCAGCCCAGCTCGGCCCACTAGTACACGGCTTTGGACAGGAGTGAGAAAGCCGTGGACTAGTGGGCCGGGCCGGGCTGGGCTGGGCTGGATCTATTCAGCACAGAGTCCTCATCACGCAGAGCCGCACTGCTGATGTGCCGGTGCCTTGTGGGGGCAAGTGGGGAGGCAGGCATGTGGCAGGCCCCCCTCCAGCCCCTCCACAAACCCACCCACAAAGTGCACATCCCCGCCATGTGCCAGCCCCCCCCCGAGCCCCTCCACAAACCCACCCACAAAGTGCACATCCCCCCACACCCAGTGCTGGCAGCCAGCCGGGCCATGCTGGCAGCAGTGCTGCTAGACTCATGGTCTGTGCAGGGAGAATGGACCCAGTGAGACCGGGTCACACTGGGCAGTTTCTCCATGAGGGTGAGGCAGCGATGCACAGCTGCAGCACTGCCCCTACAGTGGACCATGGCGCATTGCCCCCTAACCCTCATGAAAAACAGGCCCAGCTGGCCTGACATGACCCGGCCCAGCCCACGCAGCTAACGCACGCCTTTGGATGG
>NW_005842095.1:204858-208176 GCF_000455745.1 Alligator sinensis | reverse complement strand
GTGGGGGGGACACTGCCCTGTGGGGGGCAGGGGACCCACCCCTCCTAAGCAGCCCCTCCACACTTACCTACATCCCCCCACCCCCTCCTGCAAACCCCACCCACACAGCCCGCTCACACCTCTTCCCACCCCTCTCCTGCAAACCTCATGTCCTCCCATCACACACAGGGTGTGCCAAGCTGCCAGACAGGATGAGACCTGCTGGCAGGGACAGCTGTCCCCACATCCTGGTTAGTGAAGGGGTTAGGGGAGCTCTAATTTTTCTATGATAAGAAAGCCAAAAGCAACATCAAAGCATATAGATATTTAGAATATTATTTTATTATGATGATAGAGACACTGGTATGCTTCCAAATGGCTTTAAAATTGTAAATATATCAATAAAACATTGCCCAACTGATCTCTCTCTCTCCTCTCTCTATATATATAGTCTTTTGTTTTAAATGTGAAAGAACATGGATTTGGGGGAATTTCAAAAAGTGAATTTGGGATTTTTTTATCAGAGAATTTGCAGTTTTTAAGTAGGGAACACCAGAATTCCTGCTAGTGAGGCAAATGGCAGGACCCAGGCAGAGGAACCTGTTCAGGGCTAGCACCTGGGACCCAGCTGGAGGGCAAATTAGGTGGCTGACTTCCTGGCCATTTGGGGCCAGGAGGACATGCTTTGACAGTTCATAGCAGGCCACCATGCTGAGAACATCTTATGGACGATAGCTGCCCAGATGGCAGGGTGGGGGCACACATGACAGCAGTGCCACACAAAGGCCAACTATGCAGCCATGGCCCACTGGCAGCTAACCCAGAGGTGCAGACGCCTCTGCTGCAGCTGTACAATCTCCGTCTGGGTCTGGCATGCATGCAGCCTTGGGGCCACATGCTGTCACAGGTGGTAACAGGTCATATCCAGGCAGCAGCCCCCACTGCCAGACTCCTGCAGTGGGTAGACGGTTCAGGGAACTCTAAGTTAGGGCTGCTTCAGCCGTCCAGCTGGTACAAGGGGCTAGTGTCCCCAGATACCAATTGGCTGGGCCCCAGAAGGCCCTGAGACCAAGTAGCCAGAGCTGCCAGGGCAGCTTTTTATACTGTTGGGACCAGCACAGGTTGCTCCCCCTGGCTGCAGATCCGAGAGGAGCTGGGCAGGGTCATTTTGCCCCAAGTGGCACAACTTGCCCCACACCAAAGTGCATGTCCAGGCACGCACACTGAGGCAAAAATCCCCGGCACAAATTTGTACCACTCCTTTTTAAGCTGCTGCAAGTGCATGTGCCTGCATGTGAGACTGCTTCCACTGTTTGTCTATATATAAAACTAGGCCTCAGTCCTGTGATAAGTGTCACCCAGGTGGGTTCCCACACTAACACTGAGTCTGTAGGCTTCCATTTGGTTTTTGAGGTTGAATCAGGGCTGTAATCTCATGAATGCATACTCTTTCCAGCAGAATTAAGATAGTCTTCATATGTGTTTTTATATCTTAGCACAATGGGTTCCATATCCAACTGAAGATATGTTGGCCTACTATACAAATGAAATACATAATAATAGCATAGAAAGAATTATATTTCAAGTGGAGATGTAGTGAGCGGAAAGTAGAAGTCTTGTTGTGGCCATAGGACCTGAGGAAGGGCACTTTGTCCTAGAAAGTTTGTCTAACATCTCTCTTCAATATAATTGAAGTTTGCCATGTATAGGCACATCCACACATGCAGGCACGTGCGCTTTCAGCAGTTCAAATAGCAGCAGCACAAATTTGTGCACAGATTTGTGCCTTACCACACGTGCCTGAACATGCGCTTTGGTATGGGGCAAATTGTGCCACTTGAGGCAAACTGACCCTGCCCAGCTCCTCCTGAATCTTCAGCCAGTGAGAGGTAGAGTCTGGGGCCAGCACCTGTGCTGGCCCCAGAAGAATAAAAAGCTGCCCTGGTGAGTAGCTCACGCCTACTTGCCCTCAGCAGTTTCTAAGGCCCAGCCGGTAGGTATCTGGGGACACTAGTCCCTTGTGCCAGCTAGACTGCTGAAGCAGCCCTAACCTAGGGTGGCCCCTGCACCCTCTACCCACTGCAGCAGTCTGACAGGGTGGGCTGTTGCCTGGCTGTGACCTGTTGCTACTTGTGACAGCATCTCCATTCTTGGACCTCTGGCCCCTTGCCTGTGTGCGTGCCATACCTGTACGGGGATTGCGCAGCCTCCTGGGCTGTGGTATGGGAACTGCAGCAGAACCTCCTGCACATCTGGGTCAGCTGCCAGTGGGCTGTAGCTGCACATTTGGCTGTGGGGCAGAACTGCTGTCATGTCTTCTGGTGCCTCTGCTCTGCCATCTGGACAGCTATTGGCCAGAAGATGTGCTCCTTGCAGTGGCCTGCTTTGAACTATCAAAGTGTGTCCTCCTTGCCCCAAATGGCCAAGAGGTCAGCCACCTCGTTTGCCCTCCAGTTGGGTCCCTGGTGCTGGGCTTGGACAATCTCCTCTGTCCAGGTCTCGCCACTTGTGTCACCAGCAGAAATTCTAGTGTTCCCTGTTTAAAAACTGCAAATTCTCTGATAAACCCAAATTCTCTCATTAAAATACCCCAAATCCATGTTCTTCCGCTATTAAAATGAAACACCACTATATACAGAGAGATCAGTTGGGCAATGTTTTATTGATATATTTACGAGTTTAAAGCAGTTTGGAAGTCTACCAGTGCTGCTATCATCATAAAAAAAATGGATTCTAAATATCTATACATTTTGGTATTTATTTTTGTTTTTTGGCATAAAAAAATCAGAGCTGCCTCTGCCCCTTTCGCTCACCAGGATGTGCGGACTGAGCAGTACTGATATGCCACTGCCCTGCCTCTGCCCTTGCCCCTCACTCTCAACCCAAAGCTCCCCCTAGTCCCCTCACTCCTGTCCCACAACCCCTGCCTGCCCCCCAACTAGCTCCCTCCCAGCTGTAGCTCTGTCCCAGCACCAGGACATGAGTCCAGCTGCAGCTGTCCCATGTGCTGCTTTGTGGCTCTGAGCAGTGCCCTTGCTGTTTGGTTCCCTACCCCATGCTGTTCCTGGGAAGCCCTCAACGGGCTCAGGGACTGATTTGGGCTCTTTTCTCCCAGGCTGGCCTCCCCTTGCACAGGCTCTAGGCCTGGCTCTCAAGGCCTCTCCTACCCAGAGCACTCCCCCACCCCTCATCTCTCTGTCACACATCCCTGCTGCCACCTCCATCCCTGCCCCCAGCCCATCACACCCCCAAGTCGTTCCTGGGACCAGGAGCCGTCCCCGTGCTGGGGCCTTATGTCCCAGCACTGCTGTGGGCATGGGGCAGGGCTGCAATGAGGCA
>NW_005842095.1:187997-197681 GCF_000455745.1 Alligator sinensis | reverse complement strand
GGTACAGCCCGGCTGGCATTGGGGGGGGGGGCGGCAGGTGTGTGGCAGCCCCTCCACAAATCCCCCATACCACCCCACATCCCCCCACCCCCTCCTGCAAACCCCACCCACACAGCCCGCTCACACCTCTTCCCACCCCTCTCCTGCAAACCTCATGTCCTCCCATCACACACAGGGTGTGCCAAGCTGCCAGACAGGATGAGACCTGCTGGCAGGGACAGCTGTCCCCACATCCTGGTTAGTGAAGGGGTTAGGGGAGCTCTAATTTTTCTATGATAAGAAAGCCAAAAGCAACATCAAAGCATATAGATATTTAGAATATTATTTTATTATGATGATAGAGACACTGGTATGCTTCCAAATGGCTTTAAAATTGTAAATATATCAATAAAACATTGCCCAACTGATCTCTCTCTCTCCTCTCTCTATATATATAGTCTTTTGTTTTAAATGTGAAAGAACATGGATTTGGGGGAATTTCAAAAAGTGAATTTGGGATTTTTTTATCAGAGAATTTGCAGTTTTTAAGTAGGGAACACCAGAATTCCTGCTAGTGAGGCAAATGGCAGGACCCAGGCAGAGGAACCTGTTCAGGGCTAGCACCTGGGACCCAGCTGGAGGGCAAATTAGGTGGCTGACTTCCTGGCCATTTGGGGCCAGGAGGACATGCTTTGACAGTTCATAGCAGGCCACCATGCTGAGAACATCTTATGGACGATAGCTGCCCAGATGGCAGGGTGGGGGCACACATGACAGCAGTGCCACACAAAGGCCAACTATGCAGCCATGGCCCACTGGCAGCTAACCCAGAGGTGCAGACGCCTCTGCTGCAGCTGTACAATCTCCGTCTGGGTCTGGCATGCATGCAGCCTTGGGGCCACATGCTGTCACAGGTGGTAACAGGTCATATCCAGGCAGCAGCCCCCACTGCCAGACTCCTGCAGTGGGTAGACGGTTCAGGGAACTCTAAGTTAGGGCTGCTTCAGCCGTCCAGCTGGTACAAGGGGCTAGTGTCCCCAGATACCAATTGGCTGGGCCCCAGAAGGCCCTGAGACCAAGTAGCCAGAGCTGCCAGGGCAGCTTTTTATACTGTTGGGACCAGCACAGGTTGCTCCCCCTGGCTGCAGATCCGAGAGGAGCTGGGCAGGGTCATTTTGCCCCAAGTGGCACAACTTGCCCCACACCAAAGTGCATGTCCAGGCACGCACACTGAGGCAAAAATCCCCGGCACAAATTTGTACCACTCCTTTTTAAGCTGCTGCAAGTGCATGTGCCTGCATGTGAGACTGCTTCCACTGTTTGTCTATATATAAAACTAGGCCTCAGTCCTGTGATAAGTGTCACCCAGGTGGGTTCCCACACTAACACTGAGTCTGTAGGCTTCCATTTGGTTTTTGAGGTTGAATCAGGGCTGTAATCTCATGAATGCATACTCTTTCCAGCAGAATTAAGATAGTCTTCATATGTGTTTTTATATCTTAGCACAATGGGTTCCATATCCAACTGAAGATATGTTGGCCTACTATACAAATGAAATACATAATAATAGCATAGAAAGAATTATATTTCAAGTGGAGATGTAGTGAGCGGAAAGTAGAAGTCTTGTTGTGGCCATAGGACCTGAGGAAGGGCACTTTGTCCTAGAAAGTTTGTCTAACATCTCTCTTCAATATAATTGAAGTTTGCCATGTATAGGCACATCCACACATGCAGGCACGTGCGCTTTCAGCAGTTCAAATAGCAGCAGCACAAATTTGTGCACAGATTTGTGCCTTACCACACGTGCCTGAACATGCGCTTTGGTATGGGGCAAATTGTGCCACTTGAGGCAAACTGACCCTGCCCAGCTCCTCCTGAATCTTCAGCCAGTGAGAGGTAGAGTCTGGGGCCAGCACCTGTGCTGGCCCCAGAAGAATAAAAAGCTGCCCTGGTGAGTAGCTCACGCCTACTTGCCCTCAGCAGTTTCTAAGGCCCAGCCGGTAGGTATCTGGGGACACTAGTCCCTTGTGCCAGCTAGACTGCTGAAGCAGCCCTAACCTAGGGTGGCCCCTGCACCCTCTACCCACTGCAGCAGTCTGGCACTGGGGGCTGCTGCCATCTGTGACCTGCTGTCACCTGCAACAGCATCTGCCCCCTTGGAACTGTAGCCCCTTGGCTGCACACCTGTCAGACCCAGATGGGAACCACACGGCCACCTGGGCTGTGGCACAGGCACTGCAACAGATCCTCCTGTACTTCTAAGCCAGCTGCTAATGGGCTGTCTCTGCACAGCTGGCCTTCGTATGTAACTGCTGTCATGTCTTCTGGTGCTCCTGCTCTTCCATCTGGGCAACTATCGCCCAGAAGATGTGTTCATCGCGGTGGCCAGCTTTAAACTGTCAAATAGTGTCCTCCTGGCCCCAAATGGCCAGGTGAGCCACCTTATCTGCCCTCCAGTGAGGTCCCTGGTGCTGGCCCTGGGCAGACTTCTCTGCTCAGGTCTCACAATTTGCCTCACCAGCAGAGATCCTAGTGTTCCCTGCTTAAAAATTGCACATTCTCTAATAAAACCCCAAATTTTCTCTTCAAATAGCCAAAAACTATGTTCTTCCACAATTAAAATGAAACACCACTATACAGAGAGAGAGATCAGTTGGGTAATGTTTTATTGATATAATAAATAAATCCAATAAATCCATTTATTTTACTGCCCAATAAAATAAATCACCTAAAAAAATTCCATCTGCTGAGTAGTGCTTCCCTCCCTACCCCCATCAAATGTTCATCCCCTTTGTCAATCTAAAAATGCTTGGTTGACTTTTCTAGGTGAGGATATAACATTCATCACATAAAATAATGATGATATTCTTACACAATAATTAAAGATTCTACTCATTTCCTCTCACTCTGTCTCTATAGAGATATAGCATAAATATGAATCATTCAGGCAAATTATAAAATAGAGAAGCAAGAAAAGAGACTTTAGGAAAGGTACCCAAAAGCTTGCTCAACAGCTCTCCCAATTATGCAATGGTACTAATAAAATATATAATAAAAATACCTTGCCTCTCAACACTTCCTGTACTATCATGGCTATAACAATACTCCAACCCTACTACAAATTAATAAACACACACCTAAAAAGATTAGTTTTAAGATTAGCCACACAAAAAACCCACAATGAGTGGTATCAAGAATGTAATACTAGCATTCCTATTCTCTCTCATAGTACAAAAAAAAGCATTTAATAAAAATGAAATACCTTTTCAAAACTGTGAACTTAACTTCATTTCTTGAGCCTGAAGGTTCATCCAATCCTCACTGAAACCAGTAGTAACTCCTAGCTTGGTGCAGAAAGAAGAGTTTTTTGGTCTTACACAATAAAAAACAAACAAAACACCTGTGCAGAGTTGGCAGCATCTCCTCAGGAAAGAAACCAGACTGCAGCAATTAGGCTAATGTAGATCAGCACTGTAGTTAATAACTAGAAATTGGTGAAGCTTGCAGAGTGCCTCTCTGATTAAATCTAAACGTCTAAGCTCTAATTTCCCGGTCCTTTACATTCTTCAAATATTTTTCTAAGCTCTGCCATTTTCTTATTAGTCTTCCCAGTTTTAAATTGATCTATTCAAAATTACGCCATAAATGCCTTGTAGAATGCTTTAGGATAAGCAGCAAACCTAACAACATCTAGATTTATTTAATAGGAATCTCTTTTAATATTTTTATTTTTCAACTTCGACTTCAAAGATACCTGATTTTAACAATTGTAGTTTCCTTAGCCAAACATTAGGATCTTAAGGATGCTTTTGTTTAGGGGTACCAGTGCCTAAGATTGACGAAAGAACAATATAGCTTGAAAGAGCAATTCAAATTTAGGGATGAAGGAGCTTTATGGGTCAAACCTAGGGCTGTTTACATTGGGGCCACAGGCCAAAAAGCCCTGTCTACCTGCTCCTGGTGACCTGTTCCAAAGTTGGAAATAGGATAGTGAGTTGTTGGCATGGGTGGGGGCTGTATAATCTAAGCAAGCTCAAAAAGTAACCAAAAAAAGAATGACCCTCCTAATAGGCTGACCAGAATCTTTCTGGATTTGAAGCATGCATGCATGAGTTTAGGAAATCCCCAATACAAGCATTGTGCTGCTCCTGCAATATAGACAAAGCCTTCAGCATAATCATCTTTAGGGGCCTTGTTATACAATGAGTCTGTAGATATTCAGTAGAGCACATTGGAGCATGCTCAATTGTTTAATGAGCTTTACTTAAAGTGTCCCTGCCACCCTTCTGAAGCTTGGGATGCTGAATACATGAGAGGACTATGGGCACTTTAATTAGTGGCTCCTGAGAGCCACTCTAATTAATATGCCCCTCCCCCACACACACACCTGGAGTACACATAAAGATGGCCATTCATTTTAGGTGGTTCCTGAAACTCTTAACTCCTGGATTGCCCATTAGTTTTATGCACTCTTTAGACAGCTTAAAGTTACACCACTCCACCTTAGGTAAATCTCTGATCTGCGATACCGAGCTCATGTTACACTATTGTGTAGCCACTCTAGGCTACACATTAGTGAGAACACCCCACCCACTCCTCCTCCCCCTGTGGCCTGGATTGGGTCCACTGCTCCCCTGCTCCAACTGGCCTGCTGCCCCATTGTCTCCATCCCTCACAAGCCTGAATCAGCCTGTTGCCCCCACCCAACACCCCAGATCCCTACTAACCTCCCCACCACCCCCCCCACCTCTGGCTTACTTTTGGCTGCTGGTGCTGTCCCAGAGGAGCAGGAAGGAAAGGGAAGCTGCCTGTCCAGCCCCTGCCACCACTGCTGCTCTCTGGACTGGGCTTGGCCCAAAGAAGAGCAGCAGCCTGGTGACAGCAGTGGGGGTGGTGGTAGGGGCCAAGAACCCAGGGTCCCCTTACCTGCCTGTTCCCCAGGATAGCCAAAAGTAAACCAGAGGAGGTGAGGGAGAGCAGAGGGAAGCTACCAGCCTAGATCAGCCCCCTGTCTCCCCCATTTGGGCTGCCACCCCCTGCCCATGTCCCCCACCAGCTCTGATTGGCCCACTGCCCTCCGCAGCCTCCTAGATTGGGCATGCTATTCCCCACCCCGGGCACACCTGATTTTTGCTCCCCCTACAACTCAGATTACTTGCTACTGTCCCATGGGAGCAGGCAGGGAAGGGGAAACTGGCCACTGTTGCTGCTGCTCTCTGGCCTGGACAGATGGCCACAAGTAATCTGGGAGGAAGGGGGAAGCCCTGGTGGTGGGGATTTATAGGAGGCATGGGAGAAAGCCCCTGGGATTGGGGGCAGGGTGGAAACCCCAGGGTTTGGGGGGACCCTAAGGGGCAGGAGAGGGAGGCTCTGGCATAGGGGAATAGCAGACAGGGGGGAAGCCTGGAACGGGAAAGGAGGGGAGGGCAGGAGGGATTGTTACCTTTCGATCTTCAAGGCCCCTGCTATATTGAAAGTGTGACTGCTCCAAACTTGAGCTAGCACTTACACCCATCAACATTTGAGCAACACAAAGTACAATGTGCATTAAGGCTCTAAGAAACACTAGGCATGAGGGGAGCAGGGACAAGATTTGAACTGCCATTTCTTTGTAGAGTTTAGACACTTAAGCCATACCAAAAATTATGCACTTCCATTAACCTGCAATCCACTACACCTCATTCCACTTCTAAGGGAAGGTGCCCAAGAGAAACAGATTATTAGTAACAGTACAGACATGGGTAAATTAAAATAATCTGTGACTTCACGTTGATTTTATTGAATAGTTTCAAACCAAAAACAGAAACAAAAAAGCCTCTACTAAATATTATCAAAAGTCATTTTTAAAGAGTTTTCTTGACTTTTATTTTTCACTCAGCTTCCCCCTAGGATTTGTTCAACCTCCACAACTTCAGTGGAGTGACATGTATGTCTGACTGGAACTCCTGCAGGAATTCCACCAAACTGGTTTTTCCCCATTGCCTTTCCAGCATGCAAGAAATCGAAGCATATTAAAAACACCTTTCCATCAGATTGCAGTGCCTGTAGCCATTTAAAAAAGAACCTAAATGCTAATTTCTAACATTATTAGCTAAGTTTGCATAATTCACATGCAATTCTTTGTGTTATTTCCATGTCTTTCATTATTCATTGCACAGCACTAGGAAGCATCATTTCATTTGCCAATTCATAGGGTCATTAAGTCATCATGGTCTATTGCAAGGGCAGGCAAAGTCCAGCCTACAGGCCAGATCTGGCTAGCGGTGGACTACATTTCCCAGCAGCAACTGCCTGCATGGCTGGGTCCAGTTTCCATGGAGACCCAGCAGTTGCCACACTGTGATAGTGCGGGGCCTGGGTGTCCATGGAGACCAGTCCCAGCAGCGCTGGCAGGGCACAAGGTAGGGCAGGGAGCTGCTTTGGAGCCAGATTGGGATCTTTCAGTGGTGACAGCATGGTCCAGAGCCGCAATCTGCCACCTGCATGTTCTGGGCAGGGGCATGCAGGCAATGGATCATGGCTCTGGCCCAGGTCCAGACCATGCTGTCACTGCTGCAAGAAGCTGGGGAAGAGCTGCAATCTGCTGCCTGCATGCCCCTAACTGGAACATGCAGGCTGAAGATCATGGCTCTGCCCTGGCTCTGGACCACGCTGTCACCACTGCAAGATCCGAGCCCAGCCCCAGAGCAGCCCCCTGCCCTGCCGCATGCCCTGCCAGTGCTGCTGGGGCTGGTCTCCATGGAAAGCCCAGCCCCATGTTATTACAATGTGGCTGCTGCTGGGGTCTCCATGAAAATCAGCCCTAGACATGTAGGTAGGGGCTGCTGGTAAACTGAGTCTGGTCTCCTGCCAAATCTGCCATTTTGCCCACCCCTTGTCTATTGACATTATTAACTCTGACAACCATAGTAGAGAGAGAGCGAGACAGACAGACTGGCAGACATGGTACAACAAACTGATTCTTATCTAGAAACTAAAGCTGCCCTGTTTGTTTCTCTTGTGTTAGAAGAAAATAAACCCATATTCCATTTTTTTATTATGCATGTACTGTAATATTAACTTTATTTAAATAACAAAGATACAATTTTAAAGGGAACAAAACCACAGTATCTTGCCAAAGAAGGAAGCCAGGAGACAAGTATAGATACCCTTCATACCCATGGACAATGCACTGCCTGCCCCTAATGTTGAAGCACATTAAGAAATTGGCTGGACCTTCCTCACAAATGCAATCTTATATACTGAGTATTAAATATGGATCAGAAATAAGCGAGCCAGGAAGTTCGAAGCTTTTCTTCTGTCCACATCTGCTGGCATCTGGAGCCACAGGAAGTCATTGCTAGATGTGAAGGTTTCTAATCCAACACCTAAATGAAATCTCAAATTAATAGAGGACTTCCTCCCTCTACTGTTTTGGTGACCAGTAAAGACAAGGGAGGCCCAAATAAGCAAAAAGACTGTGCTTGTTTTGCGGCTGGTCAATGGATTTAATCCAATTACCTCTTTATCCAATCAAGATCAGTGGTAAAGCATAAAAACTTGGGGTCTAGTATTCTGTTTATTTGTGTGAATCAGAGTCAAAGGCCATCATTTTTGTGATACATCCTTCATAACATAGTGGCTCTAGAACTTGGTCTGTTTTCTATACTCTAGCTCTATTATGTTTATTCGTCTGACCAAAAGGAAAAAGAAAAAAAGGCAATGAAGCATTCTCTATATTTTTTTTAAATATAACCTTGACAAAGATGATCTTTCTTTTAACAACAAGGGGGTTTTGCTTGGCTTTCTATAAGAGAAAATAGGACATTTACATGTGCATTCATCTTGATAGCTTCTTTTCATTGTTCCCTTATGAACTGTTCTCCACTAGATACATTTGTTTTTTGTTTGTTTCATATTGACCTCAGAATTAAAAGGAACTAGCTGGAATAAAGCAGTCCTACCATTAATGGATTATCACAAAGGAGATTCAATACATTACACCTCTTTGGAGATTTCTGCCTTCCCCCTCAAAACCTAATGATTGCTGTTGGAAGAGAATAACTACAGATTTAAGACTATGGTTTAGACCCTTCTTTTATTGGATAATGTTTTCACTCTTTGCTGGGCACAAAGCAATGTGGGAGGACAGTGTAACATATGTGGGCTTTTATGCCTGCAGAATATGTATTGGCCTACAAAGCTTTTCAGAACAGGAAAGCATCCTTACCATTGTTGGGTGTTTCTATCTCTACTATCTATGTATCAGGAAGACTGCCATGATAGCAGACCTGAAAGTTACTCTATGTGGAACAGGGCTTGAAAAATATTGTTCAATCAAGGCAATGTAGTGAGATTGAAGACAAGACTCCAGGCTGATTTCATTATCATCTAGTTTTTTTCCTGTTCTGAAAACCATTCCAGATAATATGTATTCTGCAGACATACAACATAAGTGACACAGGATCAAGAACAGCTGCCAAAAAACATTCATCATTGTCATAGACTTCTAAAGGTCCTCACTGAATTCTGGCTTCATTTTATTTTATACTGGAGAAGCTCCTATTGTTGGGCCTTCATAAAATGTGTCTCATGTTCCAATATGGCAATAAGTTGCACTCTTCTTTCACAGTCCCTTTAATAGCTCTGGGTGCAGTTTAATATCTGTGTCTTGCTTTATTTATTTAAACAAAGGAAACTAATTTTTGGCAGGCTCCTACATACCTAAGGACATACCTAGACATTGATTATGCATTTGCATAACCATATGAAATGGTTCTTGCTCTGTTGTAATATAACAAGATAAAAGAAACAATAAGTTTGCAGAAGTTGATTCAACTGAGGGACAAGGGAACTCAGCAAACTTTTTCAGGAAATCTGTAACAGAGCGTGAGTGAATATAAATTTCCCCTGTGTTCTAGTTTAGGGCTTTAACCACAAGACTGTCAGGTTCTAAACTATGCCCCATTCCCGGTGGGTGATTTGGTCACAGATGTACATTGCAGGCATATAAAGTCATAAGAAAGATGTTACAGTTTGTTGATGTTACACTTCTATCACTTTTTCTTCAATTGCTGCAATTTAGGTACAGTTCCTATCCTTTAGGCACAGTTTCTATCCTTAAAAAGACAAAAGCTGGTGTTTTTATCTCTTCTAGTCATTTTCCAGGTTTTTAAGGATTTATAAAAAACAAAACAAAATAGGTTTTCGACCTTCAGGGCTCTTTATGTTCTTTCAAATGCTTTGAACTATGAACATTCAAAACAGAAACATTCACAGGCTTTAACAACATTTCATTTCAGTTTCCTAAATTGTACCAGCTGTTACTCCCTTTCAGTATGATCCAGTGCTTATTGTTTTTTGTAACAAAGTAAGTTTCCTAGACTTCATTAAATTGCATGTTTCTAAGCCCTACTTATTGTTAGGGCTATCCAATCTTATGCTCTTTTTAAGACCCAGCATATAAAAGTTATCAAAAGAGGCCCTTTGGGTAGAGGCAATATCTTTTATTAGACCAACTAAATAGTTGCAAAAAAGTTTTTTTGCAACTATTTTTTCTTAAGATGCAGTTTTCTTAATCAGCCCCACCCCCTACCCCAAGCATTTCCTTGTAAGGATGTTTGTAATGTTTTTTAGAAAGGTATGACACACTGATGAAAATGCTTCATAGCATTGATGACCTATCTTACCTGCCTATGACAACTTAATGTCACTAGGACTGGAAAG
>NW_005842095.1:158659-187966 GCF_000455745.1 Alligator sinensis | reverse complement strand
AAAGAGTGTCAACAGTGGATCTAAATAGCTAAGAAGAAGAAAAAAAATAGAAATATATCCCAGAGGGGATAATTACTGAATGTACCTCTGTTCTGTAACAGCAAAATCAGCAACAGAAGAGTGAGGAGAAGAGAGTCCTTTTTTGAATGGAATATTAAAAATAAGAAAAAATTATTCCTCTGGGTGCATTTAATGGCCTGCTTGAGAAGTGGATTATAAAACTGACTGAAATGTTCAATGTAAAAAAAAATTACATTTTAAAGATGGATATTACCAGGAAGTAAATCAGAAGGAGTCTAATTAAATGAGGACTAAAGCCTAGATCCTCAAAACTTATTTAGTTTTGGCATCTAAGTCTTCTTGATTTCAATTACCGTTAGGCATAGAAGTACCCTTGACTACCTGTGCGCAACTGGTTCCCTTATTTGATAGAACTCGTTTTAAACAGTATTTTTGGAATCTTATTTTTATCTACAGCAGACAACCTGCATTCACCTGCTCCTATTAATTTAGCTTTTAATATGGAATGTACAGACCTAATCTTCTACTTACACAGACTTTACACCAACATATCTCCAGTGACCTATCTTATACCATGGTATCATGAACTAAGAGGTCATGGGGTGACTTGCAGGATTTCTTCAGCTTATTTTGCTAACGTGGCGTGTGTAGTTTCTATGAACAAGTAATGTCAAACCTGATCATTCTTATGCATCTTGCATTGAAGTATTTGATTTAAATGGAATTTTCTTATATCATTGTATTACAGCCATGCCTGTTTTAGTGAGGCAGTGATTTACTTAAGTGTCCCTCACCTATTCGCACTTTGAAGAGCACTAATGGTTGAGAATTAGCATTTGACTCAAATTGTTTACTGAATCCCTTGAATTTACATTTTAAAAGAAGTTTGACACCTGGGCTAAGTACAGACAATCAAAAAGCCTAAGGCTGAATCAATTCAATCTTTGCAGGTTAGTCTAGGTTGAACCCATAAGCAAGTGAACAGACTTTTCATTCTGGAAATGCAGCCACATGCCTGCAGTGCCTCAGGCCAAAAGCCAGGGGGTGCTCGAGCATGCCTCCCTGTTGGGTGGAGTAGACAGCTTGGACCAAGGCTAGCGCACTCACCCTGTAAATTGGGAGTTTTAGGGGAGGTGCAAAGCACCCTGGGATGAAGGGGGACTGTGAATTATCGTGAATCCGGAGGGTTAGTCAAATTAATGGGGAGAAAGACAGTATATTGGATTAGCAAATATCCATGTCTGAAAGGATGCATATATTACCTTGGTTTTAATAGCAGCAAGAAAGTTTGCAGTCTGGTAAACATGGACCTTTGATGGGCAGGAAGTTACTGTGAGTCCCCGTAGAATTAGAGGTGACTATATGAGTAGCCAGATACACAACTGTACTTAAGCCCGCATTGAGAGCATGGCTTTGAATTTAGTCTTCTGGGTACAAGGAGACTGTAATGCCTCAGCCAGAAACACTGAATAAGGGAAACTGCAGGAGATTCTGAAAGATCAGAGAAAGAAACTTCTTTTTAACCTGTTGAAGGTGGCTAGGGACTGGATACTTGGACTTAGGGTGCAAGGTAAAAACAAGTTATTGTTCTGATATTTTTTGTTTGTTTATTCTTATATCCCTGTCTGTATCTCAACATACGGTTACTGATTTCTTATGCTGCTTTTCATCTTTTCTAATAAATCCTTTCTGTTATCTTTCACAAACCACTTGTTGTTAGTGATACTTGTGATCCCAAAGAATTTAAGCACGTAGGCTCTCTCATTTTATGGAAAAGAGAATTCATCTTTTCGGAGCACAAGATTAAATTAGGGTGTGACCTTTCAAGGTAACAGTTTCCTCTACTAAGGGCTGGCAAGGCTTGAGCAAAACAGGTAGGGCTAAGCACTACAGACCAGGAAGCTGGTGTCTGGTGCACCTCTTACGGTTCTCAGTGGCTGAACAGCAAATAGAGAGGGATTTGGGGCAAAAAGGCACCCCAAAGGTGTGGAAGCAGTGGGGAGTGTTTCAAAGGCACACCCAGGCTGCATCCAGGGCCAAGGTATGCCATACATGGAAAGGGACATCACCACTGTTTACCCTACAACTGCTAATTTAGCACCTATCCATTAATTTACAGTTTCTTTCTATCTAGTACTTTTATCCTTTTTATTAATATCCTTGCTGTATATATAGTTCATTTTAGGTACATCCTTACTAAAGAGGAGAGCCAGATACTGCAATCTAAATTTGCCTGACTTTGACATGCACACTGCAGGGCTTCAGGTGACTCATGCTCCTACAGTAAAATTCATGTTAGTGCTGCAGTTACTTAGGCTTGGTTCTAAAATACCTGTGTGTATATATCTCAGGGTTCTTAGTTCCCCTAGGAATTGTTTGCAGTATTTCTGAGGGATCCTGTTCATCCACGAAGCCCCTGTGCAGAAGCATTCCTAGCTTCTAGCATCTCTGACTAAAGGACTTCCAGTTCTGGTGCTCCCTTCTGCTCCAGCAAAAGATCCAGAAGACTAAATGAACAACGATGAACAACTTCAAGTCTGATCTCACTGGTTGTTTTTCCCCGCTTTTTACAAAATCATGAACTCTACCAATCATTAACTCTATCAGTTCATTTATTATCATTTAAATCACCTTCTGCCAACAAATTCTCAATTAGTTTTTCCCTATTAGCAAGAAGCAAATTGATATGAGCTTCTTCCCCTGAGTACTTGGTTTCTTCACCCTCTGGCCCCAAAAGTTGTACCCAGCACAATCCAAAAATGTTGTTGCATTACCTATTTCACTTCTGGGTTACTCCCCGCCCCCAAAGGGCTATCCAACTTCCCGATGATGGAAGACTCCCAAGCTGCATGTCCTGCAAACCCCCAAGGTTTGCATGCCCTATGGGCAGCATCCCCTCGAATCCCCTTCACCATCATGGAGAGCCCAGCTCTTCCTGCCACGTGGTCAGTGAGAGCAACCAGCTCCCTTCTAGCTGTGTGCACTCTGGATAAACTGGCCTTTCTCTTGCCATGTGGGCATCCCAGATCTTCCCCTGCTACATGTACAGTACCCCTTCCTACCACCCAACCTTGCCCTGCCCCCCAGAACAGGGGCATGAAGCAGAAGCCAAAGGAGGAAGGGAGAACCTGGAAACCCCAGCTACCACAGCAGCAGAAGCAGCAACTGGGCAGAAGTCCAGAGACAGCATATTGCTCCTCACAGAGCAGATATAGCCTGTGGGCCACCAGTTGTAAAGCCCCAACATATCAAATGCAGGTGCCCTTCATACAATAAGAGCTTTGTGGATTTGCCATTCATGACTACCAGTTGTCTGCCATTCACCCTAGTTTAAGCTTTATATTGCACTACACCAGCATGTGATTTTTATCGCCATTGATAGAGAGAGGGAGAGAGAGAAATTGATTTCTGATTGATGTCCATTCTTCAGGTGTAGGAATTATACTTAAACAAGTCAATGTTGTGCTCTGTTGAACATTACAAGTTTCAGTACTTGTAGTTCCTTTGCATAGTGTACCAGGTTTGGCATTGTAGCAATAAAACAACACTGACAGAACAAACTGTTACAGAGAAAATGTCTCTTTAAACATAGAAAACTAATAAATGGCTAATGGGTGGAGATGCTTGATGCAAGATAAGATTTCACTCCATGTTAGAGCTGACATCACAGGTTTGTTCAGTATCGGTTGTTGAAATAAAAGTGAACCCTTACTGTATGTGAAACCTAGGAATAGTGACAAAATTCATTCTACAGAAAAATTTGAAAGAGTACATAATTTTGAGTTAAGAAGTCTTTAGAAACTCAAGAGAGTCTGTCCTGTACACTCTAGCTACTGAAACACATACATATTTCAGATCTCCGTTCCCAAGAAGTTTGAGGGGTCTGAGAGGAGCTTCAAACACATATATCAGAAACATCTTAATTTCAGGAATGTACAACATGCTGCCAATAAGAGACAAGTTGGACTGAAAAAGGTGTTTCATTACGGCCTTGTTATAGGTTATGCTCTGAGCCACACAAATGTCGATCAGTGTCAGCACTAGCTCAAGTTTGGAGCAGGACACACTTCAGGCCAGCAGGGGGCTGGAGGACTGAAAGGTAAGAATCAACCCCATCCCATGCCAGGCTCCCCGCCCTGCACCCTGTCCCTCAGGACTTCCCCAGTTCCTCCCCTGTCCCAGGTCTCCTGCCCTCCCCCCACTCCCACCTCACTTACTTGAGGCTTCCTGTGCTGTCTGTCCCAGGAAAGCAGGCAGGAAAGGGTTAACCTGCATGCCCAACCACTGCTGCTAGACTGCTGGTAATCTCAGTGCTGAACTACCCAGAGCAGCAGTGGAGGTGGCTGGGCAAATGGTTAATCCTCTTCTGCCTGCTCCCTAGAGACAGAGCACTGGCAGCCACAAAGAAGAAGGTGGGGGGGTGGGACATGGCAGGCAGCAGTAAGCAGGGATCTGGCATGCTGGGAAGGGCAGGGGGCCAGTGGGGCCAATACAGGCCAGCAGGAGAGGGGGTTCAGGTGAGACATTTACACTAATTTGCAGTTTAGAGTGGCTATACCTTTATGTGACATGAGCTAGGTAACATGGGCCAGAGAGAATCTTGCCTCGGAGTGGCATCACTTTGAGCTGCCTAACAAGTGCTTAAAACCAGTTGCAGGTATTAATGTTTGGACAATCAGGTGTTAAGAGCTCCAGGAGTCACCCCAAATTACCATGTAACAAAGCCCTTAGACAAATCAATCTTCTATCTGGAATTTGTCCTTGCACTTGGGGAACTCCAGGAAAACTCTACAACCCCCATGCCTGAAAGGAAAGTGAAACTGAGAAGATTGTAGTGTTTTATAATTCTAGGAACACACATTCTTTTTCTCAGAAATAACAGCTTAACTTCTCATTAGCACTGGTATCTATTATTACTCTCTTGTACATGAATATTTGCTATTGTTATTTAGCAAGTGTAATATTTTATTGATTCTCAAAAGGGGCAAAAACAACCTATGGTTCAACTGAAGAAAACCTGAACACTTTACTTCTATTTATTTTTTTCATGAACTCTATTTCATGATGACTTGATTAACATTTGTGTCCGTTTGTCATGGTTAGGTTAGAGGGTTTTAACTGACTTTTATCCTACAGACCAGAATATGAAGATAAGCAAGGGTTTTTAGAGTAAATTTGTCCTTATGATTTATCACTAACAGCCTATTAAGTAATATTCTGAAAGTAGGAATACATTTAATACATGAAATTCTGTTTTCCTGAAGGGACCTATACTTATTAAAAGCAAGATTTACCCATTTTACATCCTCGGTTAGAAGCTTTGTGTTGTAATGTTGCTTCACAGAAATTATACATCCTTATATCTATTTTTAATGTGAACTGATGAACAGCTTACCTCAAGTTATTAGCCTAAAATTACAATCAGACTCTAATGAAACACACTTAGTTTTCAAAATTTTTAATGGAAACTTTTGAGGGTTTTGTTTTGTTT
Source organism: Alligator sinensis (assembly GCF_000455745.1). Taxonomy (NCBI): domain Eukaryota; kingdom Metazoa; phylum Chordata; order Crocodylia; family Alligatoridae; genus Alligator; species Alligator sinensis. Next base: position 182,454 of record NW_005842095.1, on the reverse strand, counting down.
TTAATCTGAACAGTTCATAGTTTTGACATGGGACCACAGTAATTTTACAAAATATGGTTTTCATCAATATGTTTGGCTTGGTTCAAATTTCATAAGGTAGTTTATCTCATGACATTTACATATGTCAATTTATAAGTATTCAAGAGTACAGAAGTTTATCTGAACTTTTAATTAGCTAGAAATCCCTATAAAAATTATAATTCTCCAAAATGGTTGTTAACATAATAGCAATAACAGATCTACCTAGTTTGTGATTTATCACAGATTAACATAAAAAGAAGAGATCCAGTTACTTTACCAGTTCCTATTATTGTAAGTGATAGATATAAGCCCATTATGAATTGGCTAATTGTATATCTAACACACATCTAGTTTTTACTGGATATGTAGAACCTGCTTTTCTTACAGAGCATATTAAATAAAAAGCCATTGGTTTAATTGCATATTATTTAATATAACACCTTAGAAGTGATCATTATTAAACATTAAAATATATTTGAGGTTCAAGAAAGTGGGAGGTTTTCCATATATTTCAGTTGGCACCGAGTCAGGGCCATGTAAAAAGAAAACATAAACATTTTCTTTTGACTCTAAAATCCATAACCCTATTTCATTCCAGTTTACAGTACATCAGTAAATTAAGAGAGCTACATTTAAAAAAAAAAAAAGAAAACACAAGGGAGGAGTTCTTTATTCTCAAAAAAGCCTACTTGCTACATGATGATACCACTTAAGATACACAAAGCAGAATGCATGCTTTTCTTATGGGGTACATAGTATAGTTTCTTATTGAATAAAACAGCCACATTGCCCACCCAATATTTTTTAGTAGGTAATTTATGACTCACCATCACAGGTTTTTAACCTTGGTCCTTTATCACCATTAATTCTTTAAAACTTTTACTTTGTTTCTATCAGAGGTTAAGTACCCCTAAATAGCAAGGCAAAATAGCAGTACATCTATCACTCCTGCTCTCTTCTGACTGAATAATATACAGCCTCACCCTGCTAAGAAAACCTGTAAATTAAACCTAAAAGCACACTTTACTCCATAGGCAACTGGGGGGGGGGAGGCACGTGCCCCCCCACCCCAAAATTGGCCCGTGCTGGTCAGGGAGTTGGGAGAGCCGGTCGATGCCCCACCTGAGAAGCACTGGCACCATTTCTGGTTTTCCCTGTGACACTTCCGGTTTGCCAGCAGATCTTTTGGAGTTGGCGATCAGCTCTGGGGGGATCCCCCACTATGCAGGAATTGGCTGCTGGTGCCCCCCAGACCCAGGAGGCACCAGCCACCCATGCTTTACTCCTAAGCTTTGGTCCACCTACAGTCTGGGAATTCACTGGCCTTCATCCTTTCAATGCCAACTCTTACACTCTTCTGTGGAGAGAATTTCTAGTACCTCAGCCTATCTTCTCTGAACTCCAAAGGAGTCTGCTTTTTATGAACCTTTGCCACTACCAATGCTACTCCTGCTTTTGCCTGTTTATAAGGTGTAGTTACACATTACAGTTAGTATGTGTTAATTCTAAGGAATGACAGGCTGTGTTAAAGTTAGAATGTGCTGTGAACAGTCATACATTAAGGGTTAATACCCTCTAACACGTATCCTGCTCTAACCTATCTCTAGAAGGCTGAGGAGTGGAGGTATAGGTAGGAGCTGCCAAGTCAGCTCAGTGCCCACACCTACTCACCTGCTCTCCAGGCCAGAAGAGGTCTAGGAATGGGCCTGCAGCCCGGATCATACGTGCCATTCCCTGCCCACCCAGACTGGTGGTCGCCACTGCTCCCTGACACTGGCCCAGATCACATCCACCAGACATCCCTCCTCCCCCACTCCTAGCCCCCCAGCAGCTTCCTCTTTACCTGTGGCTGCTGGCATTGTCCCAAGGACCAGGCAGAGAAGGGAAACCTGCTCACACACATTCACCACCACTGCCTCTCTCCAGGCTGAGCTCAGCCTGGAGAACGGTAGTGGTGGGTAGGCAGGTGGGGAGCCAGAGGACATGTGGGGCAGGGGTCTGGAGGGTGAGCCCCAAGGGACAAGGGGAAGAGGTGAAGCCAGGGAGACTCCTCCAGCTGCCAGCTCTTCCTGCTGTCATGTTGGGGCAGGATAGAGTGTCCAAGTGGGGAAGACTGAAAGAGGTGCCTCCTGGGATGCTGGAGGACCATGCCCAACTCATAGCAGTCTAGAAACATACTATACAACAGAATATTTAATAGAGAAAATACTCAAGTCCCTCCTTACTGCCTATTATTAAATATTACAGTTTTCAGGGATTGCTCTGTAGCTCTTAAGTACATTCACAATAATAGATTATTGTAATAAATCCATGTAAGAGTACAGACTTATGCTCTTCTTTCTTTAACACCAACTAACACCTGAGAACAGTCACGGCCTTGTAGGTCAGTTCCTGCTGGAAAAGAAATGAGTGATCTAAAGTCCAGGTCAATTCTAACCATTTTTGTTTGAAAACATACTGCTATTTTTAAGACAAAACTGATGAAAGGCATTGGATGTCTCCTATTATGTATCTCAGCCCCCAAACCAGTGTCCAATTCTACAGAGCAACTCTAATTGGAGACCAAGACAGACAGCAGAGTTAAAATTTAAAACAAATGGATTTGTTCTCGCAACGTAGAAGTTAAGTTGTAACAGTGCCACCACCTGACATAGCAAGTAGGTAAGTCTCCGAGTTTCAGACAACTATATAAAAATAATGGTTTAGAGAACAAAATAGGCTATGTTGTTAGAGCAATTATTATATTTCAAACCCTTCAAAAGATTGAGAGCTGAAAACTAAAAGCTAGTGTTGATCAATGGAAGATGAAAGTGCAACTGAAATTTAACATAGATTGGAAACCATTTGGCTTAGTGAAGCCAACAGAGAATGGAAACCATTGGCTTAGTGAAGCTTACTGTATTCAGGAAGCAGAGGAAGAACACTTGTTAGTATTCAGCATCTGTAAGGCAATTCTTTTCTGTGTACTTTATATAATTGTAGCTTTTAATGCAAATGGCAATTATAGCTAGTAAGATAAAACCACAACCTAAATTCACTTTTGGTTTTGAGCTCACACTCTTGCATTGATTGTGTAAGACTGCTGCAGCTCCTCAGAAAACATTTCAGATATGTTTGCATAGCAGAGGCCTAATATATTTGACTTGATATAATATTAAATAAATTCCTGATTTTTCATAAAAGTGCAAATTCATTCAAACAGCATAGTAATTGAACACTACAGTGCTAACCAAGAAAGCAGATTTTTGTTCTTCAGCCCCCATAGGTAAATGGAATCTAAGGATTCTAGTATGCAGCATACTCACCCCTTGCAGTGAGAGAACAGTCTTTGTTTCTCAGGTTAGCTTTGCATCTGTCTGGAAGAAATAAATACTTTACTATCTTTGGCCATTAAGAACAAGGGTAAAGTTTATATTCTCCTTGTAGCAGGTTTGTATGTCATATTGACTGGGACAGTACCACAGAAGACAGAATAAGTTTGACAGCCTCCCTAAGCAGAAATAGATGAACTTAGCTCTACAAAGCTTTCGAACAGATTAGGGCTATGCATAAATCAGATTTTCCATGGTATAGAAATCTGCTTTAAAACAATTGATTCACATTGAAATGAGCATATTTTTTCTGTGTCTTAGAAGCTTAGAACTCAGAAAAACATGAATTTGGGTCAAACATGCCATTTCAATGAGGTAAACACATATATTTTAAGTTATGTTTCAAGTCGCTTTGTTTTGACCTGTTGAAACATAAAATTTAGGTACATATTTAACATTAATAAAATGTATTGTTAAATTGTATATAATGTCAAAAGGGAATAGTCAACCCAGTTTGTCTTGATTTTTTCCATCAAAATTGACATGCACTCATGAAGTGTTTCTGTCAAAATATAATTTTGTCAAAAATGGCAAACATTCCAATGAAAAATGTGTTAATTTAACAGAGATCTCTAGGCTTTCTAGAGTAGTGGTGCTCAACCTCTGGCCTACAAGCCATATCTGGCTCACAGAACTCCCCACAGGTCTAGAAATTTGGTAGCAATAGCAGCATTCATTGTCACTCCCTTACTGCTAGATTTCCAGACCTGTGGGGATCCCTGCAGGCTGGATAACATAGCCGTGTCCCAGTGCACTGGTTTACCCCATGGCATGCACTTTTGGACTGGCAAGCAGTTGCATCTGGCATGTAAGGCTGTGTTGTGTGCAGCTACATCTCAGTGTGTGGAGTTGGACCAGCGTGCACCAGAATCAAGCTTGCAAGGTCAGGCCAACAGATAGTCACACGCAGACCTACAGGGTCAGGTAGACACATGGGCATATCTGACAAGCAGAATCAAGCCCCTGAACCAACTCTACACCTCTCATCCAGCCCCATGGGAATAGAAGGTTGGGCACTATCTTGCTAAAGCAGACACCACTCTTTCTGAACAACAATAAAACCATGAGGAACAGAAGCTTGTGTGTGGACTTTGACTCTTACTCCCTATCTCTTCTTCAGAAACCTTTATGGAAGATGGAGGGAGAAGTCTGCAGTCTTTTTTGTGAGAAACACAACAAGTCAATCTTCTTGCCTGGGGTTTGAACACTAGCTGCTGTTGCTGTATCTCTATAAGCAGGTCTCTTACTAAAGAACCAGTTTAAATTTAAAAACATGGAGTCACCTCCAGGTACATTAAAGTTGGAGCTGGTGAGCCTATTGCAATACAGGAGAGCAAGCACTTGAACACAGAACAAACAGGCAGCAGGAAAGGGTTCAGATGCCCAGGAAGGCTGGCATTACAGACAAAGTGTTTGTGCAAGTATGCAAACAGTGTAAGCCAGAACTGAAGTCTGTATACCAAGCTGAACAGGGGAGAGGGAATATTTTATTATATCACTGGGGAAATAAGAAGATGAGAAATCAGGTGCATGCTATTGTGAGGAATAATGCTTGAAGCAGCTGGAATAGATGTTTACAGTATTTGTAGATCCCTACAGTGCAGAAAGGGATTTCTGACATCCACATATAGCTTTGGAGACATTAAAGATTCCTTAAATAAAGATAGGATCATTTGTGGGAACTGCTATTCCAACTTACAGGAGAGATTGTCAAGATAACTCATGCACCCTAGAGAAATATTTCTAAATGGCAAAAATAGCTGAACTACTGTGGAAAAGATAAAAAAGAACAACTAAAGAGCCTGAAAAGCAGGGCAGAGACAGGCCAAATGAGATTACAGACATAGTCCTTATGTATGTATGCCTTTATATATAATAGGCAAAAGAAAAAAAAAAAACTCAGTTCATAGGCAAGCGTTGAAAACAAACACATTTTATACTTCAAATGCTACAGCTACCTCAGCATTACATACAAGTCGGCATTAATACATAAAAACATGCAAAGGCAATGATCTCCAAAGAAAAGGAGGAGGAGGTCTGCACAGTTATTTATCTCTCACACACGCTGACACACATATACATATGAATATTATGGATGCTGCATAAGAGCTGGTGACCTTTTCAACTGTTATATTTGCAACTATGATAGAGGTCAATGGACAATTCAGTTTCACATAGACCATGAAGCCAAATGCAGTATAATCCCATCAACGTTGTTAAGCAATATTATTAAACTGATGAAATGGGAATAAATCCTGGTAATGTACAATAAAACCACTCTGAGGCTAGCTTACAAATGTAGGCTGTCAATAATAGATGTGTGAAACAAGAGACATTATCACTTGACATTTAAAATTGTTGATATACCTTACTGGACAGCAGGGAAGTCTGAACCATTGATCTGACCACCGTGGTCATAGCACTTCTTCAGTGAGAGAATGTTCTGCACAATATAACATATAGGACAGCTAAGCCATGTCCAGATGAGCACAAATGTTTGGTGCCCAGGGACAACTAGTCATCTTGTGCCACCGCTAGTTGTGCCACTGCTAGTTGTGCCACTGCTAGTTGTCCCTAGGGAATTCCCATGCCACGTACACTCTGGCGCATGGCAGCTTACCTTAGGTGGGGTAGGGGTGGCTGGGGCCAGCACTGTGCAGGCCCCAGCCTTACCTGGGGCCCGGGGGGTGCTCCCAGGGCTGCAGCAGCAGCAATCCTGCCGCTCAGAGCCTACCTGGCAGGCAGATTGCGGCTCCAGCTGGCTAGGCTCTGGTTTTGAGTAGCGCACATTGCCCCTGTGTACGCTGCTCCACTTTTGTTTTGCACAGCTATTCAGATACAGAGAACAGCTGAGCGTGCAGTATGTGGTGCCGCAGACATGTCTGCGGTGCCACGTACCGCATGGCTGCGCTCATCTGGACACAGTCCTAGAGGGCTAGCTAATATTATAAACAGGCTCCTATGTGCAGCATTGGAGGCTACCAAGATGAAGAACACTATTAACCCTGGTTAAGCCACTGAGAAGGAAAGGAAAACCCTGGAAAAAGCAGCGTTACACCTGCTGGAATTAGCACAGAGGGGATCAGGAGACTGAAGGTACATCAGAGACATGGGTTTGCCAGAAAATTTTGAATTGGAAAATTTTGAATTGGAAAGTTTTCCAATGCCCTAAATAAAGCACGATCTGATTTAACATGTTTATTTGACTTATATTTAGTAAACAAAACTAAAAAAGTACCCCCATGTTAATTTTATGTCCCAATAGCCACAAGTATTTGAACTGAAATATTTTATTAGGAAAAAAAATTAAATACAGCACACTTAATGTGGTTGAAATGTTATATTCAAACAAATTCAAAGCTTATGTGGAAAGAAATTATTTTTATTGGAATACTTGTAAAAATGTAAAGACACAATACTTCCCTTACATTTTTTGTTTAAATTTAAGGAGGAAAAAAACAAATGCACCAAACACTGTTGACACACACATTTTAGCACACCCAAAGAACTGTGCATGATATGCCGTGTTTGTCTACTCATCTACTTCAACAGAGTTTAACTCTCTTCCACTGAGGTCATTGTGGCATCTCCAGTTTCACTGTCACTATCTGTAGAATCACTTGCACCACTACTTAGTTCCATTTCAGAATCACATTGAGGCAAATCTGATTCAGAACAACTTGAACTACATTCCCTTTCGCTAAAGGATGGTTTTACCAATGAGTCTATGGGCAAGGGCAACTTAACATCACACTGCATTTTCTTTACTAATTGTGCTTCTGACTGATTCTCCAGAAGCAAGAGATTTTGAGAAATAAAAACAAGCTTAGCAGTGCATTCATTTGGTTTTCATTTGTCCTGCACAGCCAATTAGGTGAATTCATAACTTGATTTTTGGTCTGGATTATTATGTGAGTATATTTACCCTCCTGTTTACAAATCAGTAAAAGATATATGTACTCTCTCACACACTTCCTAGGGATAATCACCTGAAAAACATTCATTACAACGTTGAAACTGCCAAACTTGCCTAATATTGTAGTGGCATCCATTCACTGTCACTAACAAATTTTAAGAAACAATGAATTTTTAGAAATGGAAAAATTCCCATGGAAAAATAAAGCACTGGAAAATTTTCTGCCCCGCATCTCTGAGCTGCATTACTTTAACTAGGAACCAGAATGCTTAAAACGTCATCCATGAGCTGGCATGAGAACAGAAAGCCAAAAGAATCAAAATTTATAAGCAAAACAGAGGACCAACAAAAATGGTAGAAATAAGTGTGGAAGCAACTTCTACATCAATAGCAACAACACAAACAAGGCATGGGAAACTGAATTCAGAGCCAGAATAACTGAAAGACTATGAGGCCCAACAGGAGACAATAGACTGGTGATTAGAGCCATTTTCCTAGAGCTGGATGTGCACTAGTAACCTCTGGACCCAGCTAGTCAGCAAGTTCTTTCACAAAAACAGCACAATAACTGTTAATAGATAAAGTGAACTGCATGGAACTTAGAGAGAAAACCACAGGGTGCAGGAGTTTGCAGTTTGGAAGAAGACCAGAAATTTAGTTTGTCTGCACATGACTTGAATTCAATTGCAGTTTCTCTAATTCTCTTAATAAAGAATCAATTTAATCGTAGGAGGCTTTTCATGCTTTAACCCAGCATGCAGTACACAGAAATCTTCTATTATCTCCCTGACTTTGTGCACTTTCTTCCCACCTTCTTTGCTGCAAGAGGAAACTTAAATTTAATTAGTTATTTTCCCCTTCTAACCTTATGCCGTGCAACTGTGCTTCTGACAATGCAATGACTTCTCATATCACCTGCAGCTGTGGCTCCAAGTTTGTAATGAAACCAAAGAAGAGAGAAACAGAGGACAAAAAATGAAAACAAAAACAAAACTCTCCCTGTGCTTTACTTTCTTATATGCTTACATCCAAGAGTGGCTGGGTCTGTTTTTAACCAAGGAGAAACCAAAATGCAAGTTTGGCTATGCAAAGGTAAGGATCAATACACTAACAGTGACAATGGAAAAAAAACCCACTGTTCTCATTGTCTCAGGGGCTGGCAGTTGCAGTTGGGAGATGGAAGGGTACGAGCTCAAGGCTACTCATGTCCCATTCTTGCTGGACAACTCTGCACAGCTCTCTTTCTTTTTATCTGGGGGCAGCCATAACACCTTGAAACCTACCATATTACAAGGCTAAGTACAGACAGCCATGAAGCCAAAGGTTGAATTGATTCAATCTTCGCAGGTTAGTCTAAGCATCCTGGGGTGCTGGGAACTGTGAGTTAACTTAAATCTGGAAAGGACTGGGGCAGAAGTTTAATAAAGTGATTTAACCCAGCAGGAGGGGGGTGGGGGGGGGGGGGGAAAGGCAGGCACTTCCGGGTAATCCGGGGTACCTGATTGGCTGCTCGGCCACTGCTCACCTACCTGACTGACTGCTCAGCCACCATGGGAAAATTCAAACCGCAGGCTTTAAAAAGGCCCCATTTGACTCAGCACCCAGCAGTTGGGTGCAGTAGGAGGGAGAGGAGGCTGACTGGACACACGTGCAGGCTTTCAGCACATGTGTGCCCCCTGCAATGTACCTGAGGCCACAGAGGCTGAGAAGCAACAGTGGGGGCAGCAGCAGCTGACCCCCTGAAGGTAAGTGGGGCAGGAGCCGGCCCAGCTGCAGAGGATCTGGAGGAGAAGCCCCCGGATCCCTCTTTGCTGAGCCAGGCAGGGAACCACGCTCCTGAGCCACGCACAAACAGGCATGCTCCGTAAGGGCGCACCGGCGTTCGCACCAGCGTTTGTGCCAGCAGAAATAATATTCTCTGGCTCCTTATATCCCTGTCTCCTTATATCCCTGGCTCGATATATCCATGGCTTCTTATATCTCTGGCTCCACCTCAGTGCTGCCAGGGGTCCTGCTTCCGTGGTGCCACCCTTCCGGAGCCCCTCTGAGGCTGCCACCCAGACGGAGCCCTTGTGGGGCCAGGTGACCACCTGCCCCCTGAGCTGTGGGTGTGGCCAGGTAGGATGCCTGAGAGTGGGATTCAGGTCTGGTGACTCCCCCTCCTGCCCCTCTTGTGAGCATCTTCAGGCTCTGGAGGGGCAGGTGGCAGGGCTCCAGGCCGAGGTGAGCATGCTGCGGGGGATCCGGGTGATGGAGGATGAAATTGATCTGTATTTCCATTCTCTGCAGGGACAGGAATCCACCAGAGAGACCCCGCATGCACAGCACCCAACTAATCGGTGGCAGCAGGTTCCTGTCAAGGCCAGGGCAGTTTGTACAACTGCTGTGCCTACTCCCAAGACACCCCTCAGGAACAGGTATGCAGCCCTGGCCCCCCTGGAGGAGGAGGCAGAAGAACTGGTCCCCAGAGGAATTGAAGCCGCTCGACCTACATCACCGGCTCAGAAGAGGCATACCCCGAAAAGAAGGAGACGCAAAGTTCTGGTCATCCGGGACTCCATCCTGAGGGGAACCAATGGTCCAATCTGTCGCCCAGAGCCCTGGTCACGGCAGGCCTGTGTGCGGGCCGGGAGCAGTCCGAGGCTTTCGGGGGCGCGCGGCGGGCTGTGGCCAGCAGCCCTGGCACGTGGGTCGGGGAATTCGGCACAGCGGACTAGAATTAGGCACGGACGCGTAGAGGTTGATTAAAGATTATTTTACTTACACCGTAGATGGTCGCGGTGCAGGCAGGAAAACTTGCTTGCGTTGCAGTTACAGACAGACACGTGGAGTTTGCTAGGCTCCGTGGACCGACCGAAAGCGCGCAGGGAAGGGTACGTCGAGGGATCGTTTGGTGACGGGGAGAGGCTAGAGGGTGATCAGGCCCCTATATCCTTCTTAAGGTACACGCTGGGTTCGTTAAGCTCCACAGCGCTTAGAGTTCTTCACGAGATGTGAAGTCCTCCTTCTCCTCCTCCAACTTGGGCGGAAACTGCTCAAGCCTCTTATAAGGCTAGCAAGCCAATCGCTAGCCGCCACGTGGGAATAATTTAGAACCAGCCAATAGTGGGACACAAATTTGCATGTGAATGGCGGGAACTTCTTTGCCCCGGGGTTTTCTCTATGCAACTGAGAATTGCACCGTGCAAAGAAAGCTCCTCATGGCGGGAAATAATTCTGCAGTGCCGAAGCACACACACAATCATACCCTTTTGGTCATGACAGTCTGTGACATTGCGAATCCTCACTCCGTGCATGCAGCAGAGACCATCCCTAAAATCATGAAGCACTCTGACTACTACCCACTGGTTGTGGTCCATGTGGGTACAAATGATGCATTCAAAGGCAAGCTGGATAACATCATGGAGGACTGTAAGGCCTTGGGACACCAACTGAAGAAGACAGGAGCCCAGGTGGTATTTTCCTCCATTCTCCCGGTAAGTGGACAGGGTGGGCATCATGAGACCTGCATTGATGTGGTTAACCAGCGGCTTTGGAGCTGGTGCCACGAGGCAGGCTTTGGGTTTTTTGACAATGGCCCGAGTTTTTGTAAGGATAGCATGCTGGGGTGGAATGGGCTTCACCTCTCCCCTAAGGACAGATGTATCTTTTCCTTTAGGTTGGCTGATCTCGTACGGTGGGCTTTAAACTATCTTCACTGGGGGAAGGGGCCACTTTGAGTGGACAGGATGCTTCACCAGCATGCAGGGTGACAAGAGGAAGGGAAGCCCAGATAAGCATCAACATCTGGGCAGCAGGGGGTCACAAGTGTCCTGGGAGTGGGGGGGAGGCACATGCACCCTCAAGGGGCCTCAGGTGCCTCTACACTAATGCTCGTAGCATGGGGTAAAAGCAGGAGGAACTATGCCTCCTGATTGCGAGTAAGAACCCAGACTTAGTAGGGCTCACAGAAAATTGGTGGGACCCTACCTACGACTGGGTGGTGGGCATTCAGGGATATACCCTATATAGAAGAGACAGGACAGAGAGGAAAGGTGCGGGGGGGGGGGGGGTTACAGACAGGACAGAGAGGAAAGGTGCGGGGGGGGGGGGCGTTACGCTCTGTCAAAGAGCACCTCGCATCATCAAGGATTAGCTTCGGGTTAGAGGAGGGTCGCGCAGAGACACTATGGGTCTAACTACAATGGGGGCATGGCAAAAGGGACCTTACGGTGGGTGTCTACTACAGACCACCCAACCAGGGGGAACAGCTAGACCAGGATTTCTCCAGTCAGCTTATGGAGGCGGTTAGGTCAAGGGATGTTATTGTCATGGGCGACCTAAACTACCCAGACATTTGCAGGGAGGATCTGCCTTTGGCAAGCCCATTTTCCATTTACTTCCTTGTCCTTAATTACTATTCCCTTACAGATAAGAATGTGAACACTAGTCAATTATAACTGAGGCAGTTGAACCGATTATGCATCCACTGCATATCAGTGAGGGCAATATAATAATGGTTAGAAAGAATGTGTTTGAAATAAATTAACATGTCTCCCATGTTTATTATCTGGGAAAGTAATGCATTTTAAGATTATAAGGCTGAAGAATTCTACCAAACCAAAATTGAAATGGAAATGTTTATGCTTTATAGATATGTACTGTTAATTTTTATTTTCAATATTTCCTGGATGGAGCTTTGAAATATTCATCAGACATGCCAGCCAGCACGCTACTTAATGACTCCTGCCGTTTTGAAGGACCCAATTTGGAAATTTCTCATTACTTTGAGAAATAATCACTTTAATTAGTCTGCTATAGAAAACACTTACTTGGGTATTTGTAAACAAGAAATGAATCATTCACTTAAGTATCATTTTGAACACAATGTTCTTAACCAGTTCAGTGCCACATGCATCTATGAATATCTGCAACCACCGAGAAACTCATGAGTTCTGTTATAGTGCATTTTATGTTCTCATCTGCTATTAGTTTCCTGGCTGCTTTTTTCCATAACAGTAGGTATGATACCTTGTGTGTGGCATTAAAAAAAAAAGTATTCTCACTGGACGGAACCTGATAGGACAGCACTGCTGAACATATATCACTGTCATCGCAGTATTCAATAACTTCCATTCTAGCTGCTTCACAATGTGTTTCCTCAAATAGTTCCCGCTTATCATGGGAAGGACTAAAATAAAACATGCATATCTAAGTAGTTGGTGATGAAAGGTAGAGTTTTTCAAAAACTGAAAGCCTGAAAATGCATAGCTGGTGGCAGCCTTTTTATTGAAGAAAAAAGGGGGAATGATAACAACTCAGAGAGAGAGTTTAAAAAAGCAAAGCGCATCTCCCAGCACGTGCATCGGGACCACCCATGACAGCCCTCACCAAAAAGTTAAGCCAGGTAGCAAAAGAAACAAGCGCTGGGATACTAGACAACAGAGAAAGTCTAGTTCAGAATAGCTGTTCCTAGGATGAACTGAGCTGTATAATTTTGCTGGGCAAAAAAGATTAAAGCAGCAAGTTATATGCCGAGAAAAGGTTTTAGAAGAACATAATAAAACTTTTCCCCGTTGTTGTATATATAGTTTTTACTTTAATTTTCTTTTAAAATCCCTTCCTTTCCAAAATCAGTTGGCATTTCTGCTAAATTTTATATCATTCTCAGCAGGTTTAATTGTGGTGTACATATACGAGCATCCTTAATAATAACATACACCAAATATAAATACACTACAGTATTTGGACAGTATTAAGTACACTCAGCATCATTAAGTATATTTATATACTTAAATTATAAATTAAATATACTGAAAAGATAATTCTTCATACTCCTAAAAGGAGAAAAGTTCACACACACACACCCTTCAGCCCAGATCCTCACCCAGCATAAAAAGGTTTAGTTCCCTTGGGGTTAACAGGATGCCAGTTTTCCAAACTCAGCATCTTGCACCTATTTTAGGCACAAAGGGCAAAACAAGCAAAACGGAACCAAAAGGAAAAGGATATTAAAAATAAGACAGCAATTTTCTGCAAAGACAAAAGAGCTCCATAAATACCCATTCCTTCTCGTATAACTTACCTGAAATTCATGAACATCATCCAGTTTGGGTTTCGCTACCAGAATGTCAAAAAGAAAATACTAAATCCAAAGACATAATATGCTTCTATCAACTCTGTAGAATTTTTTAATACTTAATTGATTTCTCCTTGTGCTATTTGACGTTTCATCAGCACGGTTGGTGAAACTTAACTTGTGAATTTCATTTTCTGATTTTCATTAAATAGTACATGTTCTACTATTTAGATGCCAACACTTCGGGGATATATATAAATCAATCAATATGTAAAAATTAAAATACCAGCTTTGCTATCCTTTGAACCCAACCTGAAATTTTGGAGCTAAACAAATTGATACTATCTTCGTATGATCATTTTTTACAATTTAGAGGATCTGTTATTAACTACTGAGCAGTTTTGAGTATTTACAGCTTTGACTTTGCTTGTCTTCCTGTAAGATTTGCAATTGAATTTTAACTACATGACAGCTATGCTGCCAATAATTTGTATATTACTTTGTATATTACTTATAACACAGTTTAAAGATATTAATTTCTTTATTGCATTTCATGATTAAACACTAGAAATTAAAAGTTATGGATTAGAAAACCACTTGGATGCATAGTTAGATGCTCATTCTAATATAATAAAATGCTTAGTGTATCTGTCTATCTGTCTTTATGTAATGTTTCTGGCCAACTGCGTATGTGCTGCAAAGAAGGTAGGCGACGATTGGCTGTGTGGGCTGGACTGCGCAGGCCCTAGTTTGGGCCACTGTCAGGGAAGTGTGTGGTGGCAGCAAACATGTCCCAGCCACCTGAGTAGCGGGGCTGCCCCATGCCTCCCTGCTCCCTGCCTGCCTCCACCTCCTCCCCTGAGCACCGGGGAAGCCCCCCACCTCCCTGCCTGAGGGCAAAGAAGGGGAATCATGGTGGTGGCACCCCCCTGCTGCCCAACCCCAATGCCCTCCAGAACAGCCAGCAGGGAGGGGGAGGCAGCAGAGAGGGAGTGAGGAGAGGGGAGGCAAACAGATGCGGAGGGGGGGCACGGGGCCGGACACAGGGGGAGAGGAGTGGGCTGGACCCTGATCACCAATGGGGAGGGAGGGGAGATGGGCCGGACCTGAAGTGGTGTGGGGGGAGCAGCTGGACCCCAAGCAGCAGGGTGGGGAAGCAAGGCTGAACCCCAAGTGCCGACAGAGGACAGCGGGGCTGGACAAGACCTCCAGGCAGTGTGGGGCGGGAGCAGGGCCAGACCCTGAGCAGTGGGGGGCAGGAGCAGGGCCAGACCCCGAGCAGCACTGTGAGGGGGCTGGCTGCACCCTGAGCAGCAGGGAGGAGAGGGCATGGCTGGACACCGAGCACTAAGGGGTGGAGCAGGGCCAGACCCCAAGCGACAATGGGAGGGGTGCAGCTGGACTCTGAGTGACAAAGGGGGGAGTGGGGCCAGACCTGGAATGGCGATGGGGGGGAGGAGGGTGCGGCCACACCCCAAATGGCGCCAGGGGTGGGTCACCGCCTGCCCCCCCGTCATTCTTGATGGGCAATTTGCTAGTTAATATATACTCATTAACCTTTTTTTCCCCCATCCTACATTACATTGCCTTTTTACTAACTGTTTCTTACTTTACTGTAATGAGTGTAAAATTTTGGAACATACATTTGATCCATCTATATTTCATATTCAAACTTGGCTTGGAGATTTTTCAGTTTTCAGCAGGTACTATGCCTTCTCAGTGGTGTAGAGACAATTATAAACACTATCAAACCACTTTTTCTTACATAGCATATTACTACTTTCTGACTACATTGCATTCTATATTACTTGTACCTAATGACAAAAATAAGGATTTTGCAGACTAAAATGCACAACCCTCTAGGTTCATTACACAGACCAGCAGCACCTCTTGTAGGGCACTTAGCAACAGAAATAGTCCTTAATAAAACTTTTAACCCACCTGGGAGCACACATCCTCTGAGGGAGACTTTTTAGTCACCTGCTAGAAACTATTTCTTCTCTTGGGGCTTTTCCCTCTTCCTGGGCTAGGACCTACCCATTCTGCAAGAGTTCCTTCCTCCCTGACACTGCAGGCCAGAGTATTCCTTCCTTCCTCAAGTCAATTTACATGCAAGCCCAGCTCCACCCCTACCAGTGAGCTGGTCACTGACTGCCAGATCTGACACAGGGGGTTTTCTAATATCCCCTTTGTGGCCTCATTCACCTTTAGCAAGATCTGGAGAGGCCAGCCCAAACCTGCAATCAGTTTCTTCCCCCATCAGCAGCTTCTGTATCAGTCTGTAGCTCAGTCTTAGTCCAGAGCTCAGATTCAGTACTGGCATCTGCTTAGACAGCTCATCTCCTCTATCAGCTGGGGCACTGCTTCTCCAGTTTCTCCCTTTCTTCCTCCCCTAAGAGGGATTTTTTTCTCTACATCATCTAGGGCTATGGACCTTGTACACAGTAATTTTGGGCACCTCCTGGGAGCTCTTAGCCCCTGGATTGTCTTCACATGGAACACCTTAAAGTGGTTTTAGCACTCATTATGTGGCTTGAAGTTACACCAGCCCAGGGCAGGTTACTCTCTGATCTGCACTACCCAGTTCCTGTTCCATTAAGGTGTGACCACTCCTCACAGATGTGCTGTCTAACTTGAAGTCCTCCAGCAACCCAGGATCTCTCACATCCCTACCTGTAGATCAGGGATAGAAGCCTGGCCTGGCTCATCAGGCCTCCAGTAACAACTCACAGCTACAGCTACAGCTGCATCTTTTAGTCCTGCCTGTGCTCACCAGGCTTCTAGTGGCAAGTGACAGCTGTGCAGGTGGGGGGCAGTCAGAGAGTGTTCACTGCTCCAAAATGCAAGCTAGAGCCAACCAATCAACATTTGTGTGATCCACAGCATAAGGTGTAATAAAGCTCTCTCTGACTTCCTAAGATGGATGCGTTATCACTCCATTGGCCATGCTCAGGTTGCATTTTCAAATGTTCCTTCTGATAGTACAAGGGAGGGTTACATGAAGATTGAAATATTTGTACTCTGAGGAATCTCAGTAACTTTATGGTTCCTTATAATTACACAGGGACCTCTTGGTAAATATGATACAATTTGAAATAAGGAAACCAGAATCTAGTCCAGAATTAGTGTTTTTCAAATCACACTAATACAAGACACACTATTAATATTCCAATATATTCATGTTATAAGAGTGAGACACAAATGTAGAAGATAGCCAGTAAACATTTTTGCTTAGGAAGGCTTACAGTGCATGTTCTAAGCGAGGGTACTAAATCCATATTAATAGTACTAGAAGATGGAGAAATCAATACTAGAGAAAAGAGAGAGGCTTCCTATTTCTGCTTCTTAATTACAAGCTACAGGACCATAACATATGAGCTTAGAACTGTTTTTAACTCACAAAACAAAATTACTCATTAAAACCGAGGAAAGTTGTTAATTAGTTTTTACAATGATGTTTTCTGATTAGCTACCATTGAACCACTCTGAGCTGGCAGAAGGCTCTGGTAAAATAAACAGAAAGATTTCAAATCAGAACTAAAAATCAACCTGCCTTCTAAGTTATACATTTTAGTTAAGGCTAATTTTAAAGCCCTATCTATTTACCTCTTTCCATATAGAGCTATCTCTCTGGTGTTATGATAATAAGGCTTTCTGCTTTTGTATTAGCCTTTGCCAGCTCTGCCATTATGTGGATTTTGTATATAGCTTGTCCTTCCTTTGCTGATTACTTTTATTTCATCTGCAATATACCAAAAACCATGCAGCTCCAATGTACTCTAAACTGACAGTTCAATTACATGACCAGTTCTTCTTTCAAATATAAAATTTAAAGCTCTACTTGCAGGCAAAATGTATAATGTAAGTATAATAAAAATGTAGTAGATTGCTGAGATATGGTCACATAATAAGATACATAATAAGAAAGTATGAATAAGTATTAGTAAGATTATTTGTTTAAAAAATGTTATGTCCGCATATGCCCCTGTGATATTACCATACATATAGGTATGTTCAAGGTTTTATTATTTTACCTTGGTACATTATTGTGAGGAGTCATCTGCCTGCCAGTAAAAAAAAAAAATGTCCCATTTCCAACCCAACAAGGCCTTCTTGCCACACTTAAATCTCTTCCACAGACAGTTTAATTCCTCCACACAATTTAATCAAAACAGAACAGTTTCTTTGACCACTTTGCTAGATGCTCTTTTCCTCCACTACCCCCTTCTTCATTGTCTACTGCATGACCCTGTCTTTATCCTGCCACATTTGTAGGTATGCATTTTATATCTGCTTCTATCCTGGTATCTTCCTGTGGTACAGAAAGTAGAAATGCAGAGTTAACCTTCAAAAGATAGCATGATAATAATATTATGCTTCATAGTATCATTAAAATATATAAAGTTATGACTGAGAAATTGGCCTTCTTATTTCACAAACAAGATAATCTTAATAGATCTCTTAAAATCTTGGTAAAGATTTTAAAGAGTTCTTTCTAATCAAAAGATAATACCTTGGCTTTTGGATTTCACTTCTAGAACAAAGACATGATGGAGTCACAATACTTGGTTAACAGATATCAATCCAAGGAGAGTCTTGGTTATTCATTAGGTTTAAATTGCTGTCTGTTTTCCATGGAGAAAAGAAACATTATTATTTTGGTCAGCATTGGCTTGACATTTTCCCTCTGCTATTTTGTCCCTCTTACATAATGTATCCATATCTCTGGAAACACAAGAGTAGTGACAGCAGAAGCACTACTGTGTTACAGTTATGCTATTGTGAAATCTTTATTTCATGTATGTCCATAAACTGAAACTAAATATTCTAGATGTTGTCATGGGGAAGTCTCATCTCTCTTACTAATGAAACTCGTGGACCTATCTGAATGTCATTAACCAAGCAATTCTATGAGCATAAAATTTTGAAAAGGAGTAAAACTTTGAAATGGTAGCCATTGAGGAATTTGACAGGTATGCTATTACCCTCAAACACATGTGTAATACATTTTGACCCAGCTTTTGACCCAAAAGCTGACCCTGACATGTTTTTAATTTTATAGACCCTGATTAAAGACAGAGCTGCACCTGCCTTAGAAGGGTTATCCAAAAAACCTCTGCACTGAGCAGAGGCACAGAGTGACCAAATTCTCTTCTCAAATATTCAGATACCTCAATCAGGGCTACAAGGTCCACTCAGAATCCAGACCTGAGCCATTCCTGAGGGTTTTTTCAAAGAACTAAGCAAGGCTCTCTTTTTGCCTTTGAAAAGACAACCACTGGAGAAGGAGGAGCTTCTGCCTGCCTGTATACTTGGCCAGTTTTTACCTAGTGTTTAGATAGGACCCTCAAAAGAGGTAGATCTGGATTCTAGGCTCTGGCTTGCCCTGAGGGAATTCAGGCTCACATTTCTCACTTCCCTGGAGCAGGTCTTAATTATTAGGCTATTCTTGGCTGGGGCAGGGGCTAACATCCAACTATCTGGTTGTACGCACTCAACTATGGAGCAAAGAATGTAACATTTGTTGGACCTGAAGAAGTGCTTCTTCTAGTTTGCTCAGCTCTGCAGCCTAGTGGTTAGGGCACTCCACCACGAGAGTGGAAATCCTATGCACTGATCCCTGCTTCCTTAATTGTATAACATGTTTCATGGGGGTCGGGGGAGAATAGAATGAATCCTTAGAGCAGGGATTCAAACTCAGGATACACTTTTCCCAGCTTTGGTATTTCTTCTAAACTTAACCAGAGTATGGTCAGGTGTACTCTGGGCTCATGGCAGGCCATGAGACTTAGGCAATACCCTCCCTACTTTCTGGATCCCAGTGGGGCTTAGGCAGGATCTAGATACCTGATTTCCTAGGCCACAGGAGTTCTGGATATCTGAACTGCATAGAATTTGGCAGCTAGGAGGACAGCAATAACTAAAACTGAACTTTCTGTACTGACAAGTTAATTAGACAGTATGATTAAGAGAGGCAAGAAATATACAGAGTTCCCATCTCATGCTTATTTAAGTAGAACAGAAATTATCTAAGAAACACAAAAGATTTCCAAAGTTACTAAATAACTGAGCTATTATGGGCACATGGCAGTTGCATGGCTGATATAATGCATGTTTTCCCCAAATAGCCACACAGAAAGCAGGGATTATAATTTGCCACTGATGTTCACTTGCAATTTTAACCCTTAGGATATTGGCTATTGCCATGTTTTTATAATCACTTTGGTTTTTTGTCTGTTGCTGAATAACTGTAAGGAGATGCCCATTGCTTTAATAATCCATCCTCATTGACACCTTTCTGTTATATTCTCCATACACAAATACTGTCACCCAATTGACTAAATTTAGCTACTAGGAAAATTGCACAGAGAGAGAGAGAGAGAGAGAGAGAGAGAGAGATTCTTACACTCTTTAAGACACAACTGCATTAAAAGATAATGCCAGCACACTATGCAAATAGGAATATTTTTCTATTCAAGCTGACCATGAAATAGCAATATACAGCTTGACTGCTCATTGCCAAGGTCCTTTGGGAGCTTTGTGCTAACGAGAAGACAATAGGATTGTGGAACAATGCAGAGCAGGGCAAGCTGGGACTCTGTCAATGAGAAAGTCTTCACTCAAGAAGCTAATAATAGGAGCTCTTTCCTCCAAAGGAAAGATTAGGCGGGAAAAACTAAACAAAAACATAGAAGCTGGAAACATATGTCTGTTGTAGAGTACAAATAGCTGGTTGGACTGCACAGACATCTACAGACATTGCTGGGTGCCACACCCTGACTTGGGGCAAATCTGCAAGCAGGGGAAACCCCCTGCTTGTAGATGCACCTTCTACGTTGGGTAACAGGGGAACCCCTGTAGGGTATAGTGGCAGCAGAAGCAGCAATAGGCAGGGGAGCAAGGGAGTGAGGTCCCTTACCCTTCCCAGTCCCCTGGAACAGGCATGAGGAGGGTGAACCCTTCCCGCGTTGCTGTTGTCTCTGTTTCCAGCTGAGCCCAGTGCTCACACAGCCCAGGTAAAGTGGGCATGAATAACTTTTAAGCTTCCCCTACCCCTGGGACATCAGGGAAAATAGTAGCAGCAGGTGGGAGGAGCAGAAGGAATGGGAGGGGAGGAAAGGAGACATGCCTCTAAGTATTGAGGGGAAGAGGGGGATTCTTATGTGTTTTGGGGACTTCAAAAAAATCCCCAGAGGCCCCTGCAGAGCAGCCCAATCTGAATGGAGGGTGCAACCATGCCACTACACCCTCTCTGAATGTAGTTTATTGAAGCCCCTGGCTTCAATATATAACCTGTTGCTTTAGTACATGGCTTATGAAATACAGAAGACAATGAGGCTAGGGACAGACATTCAAAAAGCCTGAGCCTGAATCTATTCAATCTTTGCAGGTTAGTCTAACCTGCCTAAGCTGAATCAATTTGTAACTACACAGACATCCCCTCTGGACAGAAAAAAATCAGGCACGCACCTGCAGTGGCTCAGGATAGGAGCCAGGGGTGCTAGAGTAGCCTTCCCTTCCCTTCTATAGTGCTGAGCTGAGTTTGGCCAGGCCCCTGCAGGACACTCTGATTAGGGAGGTGTTCCCCCCCACACTGGTCAGCAAGGGAGCCAGCTGGGATTTACACAGCATTTAGTTACACAGCAGGGAGCATTTATCACCCCATTAGCAAAACAAAAGAATCTCTCATTAGTTCAAGCTCTTCTTAAACAACTTTTTCCAAAGAAGAAATGGGGGGACATTACCAGCTGCCTGTTGATTGGCTCCAAAGAGCCCTAAGTGACACAGTCCTGTCTGTCACACCATGGGCCATAGCCAACATGTGGTCTGCTAGCTAATGCTGAGAGGTGTCTGTGTAAGGCAGAGGGGAGGGGGGAACCCCTGCTTGAGCAGCGAGTGGTAAGGGGGAGGGGGGAAGCAGGAGGAAGCCAGGCAGATACCCTGTATGTGCAATCTCTGCCAGAAATGTAGCCACGGAACAGAGGGGAGAGGCCAGCCTAGACAGTATGCTGGGATGCTGGGGGACTCTGATTTAACTTAAACCAGCAAGGGGTCTGGGACAGACATTGCATAAACCAGTTTGACCCAAATCAGTTAAGTCTGATAATACATTCAATCAGGTCCATCTCAAACCAGTTTCAGCCATTTTCAAACCAGTTTATGTGCACTGTTCTGTTATAGGTTTAAACCAGTAACAGAACACCAGTACATCTGTTCTGTTACAGGTTTAAACCTGTTTCTGATCACTTAAACTGGTTTATGCATAATGTCTGTCCCTAGCCCATAAGTCAATAGAGGTCTCACAAGCTCTTGAAAAAAGGGCATCTACCCAATTCCTACACACTACAAGATGAATTGAAGAATAGTAAGAAACCTTCTTCAGTTTCTGACCAAAGAATACGAACTATGAATATATTTACCTTTAATGCCTTAAAAGTTGGTATGCATTCTCCAGAGCTGAAATCACAGTGCCAGAATTACACTGAATTATATTACCTGGAAACCAGACTTAACCAATCAATATTCAGTATGTCAATGAATCTCAAACTGTGAGACAGTCCACGGAGCACCCGGTGTTCAGAATTAAACTTCTTGAAAGTTAAATGCTGGGGACTGGGATATTAAAGGAAATATGATCCAAGAAATGTGCTTCCTTACTAAATGAAGTAGTTGGAGATTCACCTGAGAAAATATGATATAAAAGTGACAACACTACTGAGTGAAACTGAGGACATGTATAAACAGGGAGGTGTTTTGGAATGGTATTTCATCAATTTTCAAAGCCAATCTAACTAAACCAGAGCAAGGGCCTCTTATTCCAGAATGTATTCTGTCCATGTATGTAACTATTTGGGAACAGTTGTAGCTGTTTAAGTAAAAATCCTATTAAATGCCATTAGCATTCTTCTTATAGTTCATCCACTTCTAAACAGAATTTAATACCTAGTCTCTCTTAGTGACAAAAACAAGGGCAGAGAGGGCCAGATTCAATGCCACCTTTTAGATACATAAGTGGACTTAAACATCTACATGCAATTCTGTTCCACCATGCTCATGTTCCCAAAAAACAGTTAATGCAAAATGTGGGTGGACACTCCTCTTCACTAGTTTCTGTGATTCAGTTTTAAGGGTAAGATGACAGTGTTACAAAGGTAGATGAGCATTAGTCGATTTTCAAGGGCTTGAATGAAGAGGAAGAGAATCACACTTAGATGATTCTCTAAGTAAGTTTACTTGGGCATCAACTGAGATGCCTAGTAAGTAAACTAGAATCTGGTTTAGAACGTGTAGATGGTGTACACAAAAATTTGTTTGATTACAAGTCATAAATTCATTTAATTCCCTTCGGATGATTCTTATTCGGTTACAGACAAGAGGGGAGGGAAGGGGAGGAGAGGGGAGAAGAAAACTCAGTCATGGAAAAAACAAGTAAAATATTACTAGTATTGACAGCTAACAGTTGTGCAAACATCTTCACATACTGCAGACTGCTAGAGCATCTCATTTCTGATCATGTTTACAACTTTTCTATTTCATGCACAGTCAACTCTTGAATAAGCTATACCCATCATGTATCACTAAGTAAATAAAGGACTATAAGGAGATGTCTTATTTTCGCTTTTCATTCAATCAGGATTTGAATACACCAGGGTCTCCAGCTGAAAAAATAAATATGCTAGCTCACTGAACTACCCAGTCACCTGTGTTTGACCATGAAATTCTGACAGCTGTGCAGTGGTACATTTTAAAATAAACTCTGAGGATATAACTGATTCCAGTTATCAGTGCTATCAGGAGCTGCTGTTCATAGATTCATAGATGGTAGGGTTGGAAGGGACCTCAATAGATTATCGAGTCCAACCCCCTGCATAGGCAGGAAAAAGAGTGCTGGGTCTAGATGACCCCAGCTAGATGGTTATCTAACCTCCTCTTGAAGACCCCCAGGGTAGGGGAGAGCACCACCTCCTTTGGGAGCCCATTCCAGACCTTGGCCACTCAAACTGTGAAGAAGTTCCTCCTAATGTCCAATCAAATCTGCTCTCTGCTAGCTTGTGGCCATTATTTCTTGTAACCCCCGGGGGCGCCTTGGTGAATAAATACTCACCAATTCCCTTCTGTGCCCCCGTGAGGAACTTATAGGCAGCCACAAGGTTGCCTCTCAACCTTCTCTTGCGGAGGCTGAAAAGGTCCAGTTTCTCTAGTCTCTCGTCGTAGGGCTTGGTCTGTAAGCCCTTAACCATACGAGTGGCCATTCTCTGGACCCTCTCCAGGTTATCCGCATCCCTCTTGAATTGTGGCGCCCAGAATTGCACGCAGTACTCCAACTGCGGTCTGACCAGCGCCCGATAGAGGGGAAGTATCACCTCCTTGGACCTATTCGTCACGCATCTGCTGATGCACAATAAAGTGCCATTGGCTTTTTTGATGG
>NW_005842095.1:153428-157127 GCF_000455745.1 Alligator sinensis | reverse complement strand
TTGCCAATACCAGATCCAGTATGGCATTCCCCCTAGTGGGACCGTGTACCTCCTGTGTCAGGTGGAGGTCTTGTACACAGGTAAGAATCCTGCGTGAGTGGTGGGACTTTGCCGTCTGTGTCTCCCAGCAGATGTCTGGGTAGTTTAGGTCCCCCATGACTACCGCCTCTTTAGCTTTTATGGTCTCTGAGAGCTGCCTCAGGAGCCCCGCATCTATTTCTTCCCCTTGATGTGGGGGTCTATAGCAGACCCCTACCACCAAATCCCTTTCTCCTTGCCCCCCATGTAGCCTAACCCACAATCCTTCTACTTCCTCATCCTTGGATTCCGTTTTGATGAGGGTTGACATATATTGCTCATTGACATAGAGCGCAACCCCTCCCCCTTTTTTCCCCACCCTGTCCTTTCTGTACAATCTATAACCCTCAATATGTACTGCCCAGTTGTGGGACGAATCCGACCAGGTTTCCGTTAGCCCTACTAAGTCGTAGGTGTTTTGTGCAAGCAGGAGCACTAGTTGTACTGTTGTACAGTCTAACTAAACCATTTCTTTTTTATTCTTTCAACTTTATATTTCTGTAGCATGAAAAAAACAAACAAAAGAAGTTCTCAGATGATGGTTCAATTCTTCAGAACAACTAAGCCGTTTGCTTAAAGACAGACTATGCAAAATCACTTTTCATTGCTAAAAGCTATTTCCTTGCTTATCTTAACATATGGTGTTCCTTTGTGCCAAGAAGCGGCCAATAAAAAGAAGCTTTTGTTCCTGAACAACACCTTTG
Source organism: Alligator sinensis (assembly GCF_000455745.1). Taxonomy (NCBI): domain Eukaryota; kingdom Metazoa; phylum Chordata; order Crocodylia; family Alligatoridae; genus Alligator; species Alligator sinensis. The sequence goes on along the minus strand of NW_005842095.1, from coordinate 156,345 downwards.
TTCTTCTAAGGCCCTAGCAACTGTTCCTCAATTCTTAGGTGGTGTAAGAGTGGAAGGTAGACAGAAAGAAATGTCATATGACAGAGGACTTTCTTACTTCATTGATCTTTTCCAGTTCTGTTTGCAGTTCTGATACTAACTCACTAACTTACATTTGTAGCAATTATACGAGTACATTGAAGGCAATTGTGCACTGTTAGGACACAACTATTATTTTATCTGGTTAATATTAACAAGAGCTTTGGTTCTGTTAAAACCCCTATTCTAGTGATAGGAACATTACACATGAACAAGCATCTTCTCCTTTACCAGCTTCTCTTTGTTGCATAGCATATCCACAATGGCATGGAGTAGTCAGAGCTAGAGTCTACTTCCTGCAATGCCAAAAAATGAAACATTGGAGTCCCACTGGAGTTGGACGTGTTGGAGATGAATAAGCCATCCATTATACTAACAAATCAGAATGAGGAAGGGAATATGAGACCTCCTTGCCAGCTTCTGCGCTGCACCATAAAAACAAACAAACAAACAAACAAACAAACAGGTTGGGCCCATAATACTTTGCAAATTTCTGGGACAACAGAACAAGCTAGCTAGAGAAGCTGTGGAATTTCCTTCTTTGGAGATTTTCCAAAAGAATCAGGATAGGCATCTATCTGGAATAGCTGATCCTTGGACTAGATTGGTAGGAACCAACCTTTTTTGGCAGGCATGCCACAGATTAGCCTAACACCCTCCCTGAGTGCGACTACAATCCTTTTCCTTTACCCAATCTGATGCTTGGCTTTCTGCTCCCTGCCTGATCTGATGCTGTTTTGCTCCCTGCCCTGCCTGCTGCTATGTTGCCTGTTCCCTTTCCAATCTGCCATGTGTCACTAACAGAGGTTGTCCATGCCATTTGTGGGAAGCTGGCCACTCCTGAACTAGATGGTCTTGCTACTATATTATCCACAAGAGGGCCAGAGAGTTACATCACAAAAAGATTTATCAATGAAATACATTTCACCTACTCACTGATTAATATAGGGAACTAATTCACCACTCATATCCACTGACCTATAGCCTTTTTAGTGCCATTGACTTCTCACTTAAACAAGCATGCATCAGGAGCAACTCCAAAGAAATCAAAATGTCCCCCCTTCCTTTCTCTGTGATCACTCCCAGTTGGGTAAATTCCAGTTACCTAAAAACCCATAAACCCATTCAAAACACATGATCACGGAGATTCAAGAATGCTTCCCCTGTCACCCTTTTTAAAAATATATATCAATAGTTCCGATTAGTATGCTGATAGACAACATGAAATTGGCATTGATACTTGGTTTATATTATTTTGATATTTAAATATATTTCTTGCTTCTCAACTTATTTTTACATGGAAATTTGATTTTGCATTTCCAGGGCAATATATTTATCTTTAAAGAAAATCTTATATTATTCTTTCCCTCTGATAATTTTTTAATACACTGTTCTGGTGTGAAAAAGTTCTGAATGGCTCATCCTCAAATTGAAGATAATAATACACCTTCACAACTCTAGGAAAACTTTGGCCATTGAACTAAGTGGGACTAATTGAAGAAAAAGTACAACTCAACCCAAATAAGAATGGTACAGTCTGCCTACTAGTTAACTAGGTAACCTGTGACTCCCTATTACACATGCAAAACTGAAGAAGGTGACATTTTCCCAAAGATGAAATATAATTTAATGTGTGTGGTACATTGGTAGCCAGAAGGAAATGGACCATATTTTCTACAATAAAATGCAACTATAAAAATATAACTGAAGGAGTGCTGGAAGAAACATTTTCAATTTAGTTTACATGAGCTAAAATGCAAATTTCTCAGAATAATAAAAATCACTCTTGAAAGAAAGAAAACAAGGATAGCAAATGTATAGATGGGTACTATGCCTGAAGTAATGTCTAACTAATTCCATTAAGCATGATTCAAATGTACTAGCATTACTGATTTCAGCTAGGAGTTATACAAGCCTTTTCATATAATTTAATTCTGTTAACTCATCTCAGTTACAATCAGTTTTATACCACACACTTCAGCTTCATGCATGGCCAACTCTTGAATAGGAGATTAAGGAGCTTATTCTCCTGGATACAATTAGGCAGAGCCTAAACAGGCAACAAGCCTTTGTTTTATGTTGGTATAACCCAGGTGTCCCCAAAGTGAGTGTCCCCTCTTTACCAATAGAAGGGGAAAACCAGCAGGGCACATGTGCTGGGGGTGGAAACTGCAGTCTACTCACAGTTGCCTCCCACCTATCATACCTCAGTAGAGAAGAAACAGAAAGCTATGTCTTAACTAGGTACAAATACACACACACACACACACACACACACACACACAAGGTAGTGAACTAAGGTGAGTATTTACAGGTTACAAATACATATAACTATATACATACCCAAACGCAAACAGATAAGCATAATGATCCCAAACAGTATGAACAAGTAAGTACAACAATAAATGGCACTCTAAAATACAAGGTGCACAGTTAACAATTAATAAACTCTCCCAAAAATGCACAGCGTGCATCAGTCAGTAAACACTCCAAAATATGAGACACAAGAGTTCTATAGTGATTCCCCTCCTTTAGGGGGTCTCTTCCTCCTGCCTCTCTATTGAGGCTACCTTCCCCCGAGTGTCACTTCCCGGTGGGAGACCCATTGCCCCACTGACTCATGTTCCAAGCAGACAGTTGGGCAATGCTCATAAGCTCCCTGGCCTGACTAATATTTCTCCAAGGGAGGGCTCAGTTCCAGACCTCAGGGGAGTGGCGTAGTTCGCTCACACATCCCAGTGGCTCAATCCTTCTCAGGGGGAGATGCGGGCCTGGGCCGCCTCATGCATGACCAGGGCCATGCCGCTCTGTATACTGCTCCCCGCACTCGGGAACCGCT
>NW_005842095.1:145622-153372 GCF_000455745.1 Alligator sinensis | reverse complement strand
GGCCGTGCCGCTCTGTATACTCCTCCCCGCACTCGGGACCCGCTCTGTTCCTGAGGCCCTTGTGGACCCACTGCAGAGACTAGGTCCCAGATCACCCAGCCCCTCCTTCTCCAGGACCTTACACCCTGCAATGACACACCCCACGGTACTGCTGGCTCCCGTGCCTGGACTTACACTGTGGTTGGAGACCCGAGTCACCTCGCTGCAGCTCCCAGGGTCCCAGTTCCTCGCAGGCCCTCCATGCAGTGATGCCTGCACTGTCCACCACTTCCACTCAGCAGCAGAATCTTTTAGGCTCTTCTGGGCAGCTGGATATGCCCACTGGACAGCTCTCCCAGGTCTTCTTGGCTCCAGGACCTCTTCCTTCTTCTTCATCCCTCACCAACTCTCTCATGTTCTCAGCACACAGCTGTTTATATCCCTTTCTGGGGCTCCCCCCCAAGACTGAAGATGAACCAAGCAGGGGGCTGCAACGTGCAGTCCTCAACTAGGTCTGCTCCTCGGCCCCCCCTCTGGAGTAGAGGCAGAGTGGACTCTCCTGGCTCCTCCCCTGCCTGTGTCTGATTGGTGGGTTTTGCCCCACCAATCACATTTGGGATTTCTTAAACCCGAAGAGCTGGGCAAAGCCCGGCAAGCCCATCACATTGGTATTATTGTTTGAGTTACAAGCCCTGAGCCCTGCTGAAGACAGACTCAAGGCCTACAGAGAATTCCTCATCCCAGAGAAAGAACTGATTGGGGATATAGAGGGTTCCCAGCCCCGAGAAGGGGCGGAGTAGGGTATAGAGGACAAGGGAATAGAGCCCACCAGCTCAGAGAAGGGGCTGAGTAGGGTACAGTGGGCTCCAAAGTCCAGAAAATGGACTGAGCCAGGAACCCTAACAGAGGGCCTGTCGGGCAGGAAGAGCTGGAGAGAGGGATTAGAGGGTCTACAGTCTCAGAGGGGAACTGAGTGAGGGCTAGGCATCTGAGAATCCAGAGAAAGAGAGTGGAGAGACCCAGAAGGTCTGAGAGTCACCAGAGGAACTAAGAGAAGCTAACATCTGAAGTGACAACACCTACAAGACCTGGGGTGTGGTATAGGGGAGACACATAATTTTCCCTTAAGGCTATAGGTGTCCCGCAGGGGCACTGCCAAATCTAGAGGGCCTATTTTGCAAAAGGGCTGGGTTGAAACTAGTGGAGTCTGGGCAGAACTCATTGAGGAGTTGTCTGGACTTAAGATCTCCCTAAGGCCCATGGGTATCCTCCCTTACTTAACCTCAATAACAAGGTGTACTGGGAGAAGAATTAAGGAAGGGCAACATTAGAGACTGAGCCAGGCAGGAGCCACACAACTGCCAGGGGGCATCATGGCCACCCCCTGTGACTCAAACCTGCTACAGCCCTATTGGCCCTAATTATGGCCTCCCTATGCCTCACAGACCATCCCCTTCCATTTTTTCTCACCCCTCCCTGAGCTGCATCCCGCTCAGTCCCTGGCCCTTTCAGGGCTGTCCCCAAGTGGGAACCTCCCCTAGCCTCCTAGGCCTGTCTGAGCTTCAGCCCACCAGACACCCTTTTGGCCTCTCAACTTCAGCTCACTCCACCCAGCAAATCTCTGGTCCTAGCAGGTATCTATCTATTCACTGGGCCCCTGGTCCTGTCTCAGCTTGAGCTCACTGGGTTCCAGACTCTTGCGGGACTCTTTCTTGGCTTCAGCTCCTTATAGTGTGGCCTTCCTGCTAGGTACCTCACCTATGGCCTCTAAAATCACTCATTTCAGCCACTCCCAAGCCACTAGGAAGAACATAAACTCCAAAGAAAAAGCAATTGTAATGCTAAATCCATTTATCTCCATGAGATGCCCAGTATACCTGAGCTGGAGTGACTCCCCTAGCACCGGGTTAGGCTTATATAGCCATGGTCACCTGGTTTTTGGTTACCTAATTCCATTCCCCTGCTTCTAGGAACCTGTTCCAGGGGCTTTCCATTGTCTCATCTGTAGGCCTGTTGCTTTGAAGCCACTTCACTCTGCTGGCTTCTCCTCTACCAAGCCTCAAGGCTTTCTGAAGCCTACTTCTGTCTGTCTGTCTCTCTCTCAGAGGGAGTAGGGACCCCCTGTAAGAGCTAGACAGGTTTCTTAATTTGTTTTTATGAAATAGACATTCCATGCCTCATCATATTCATCAAAACAACTTAGATACTGCATCATCAGTAGAGTGGGTTTTTTTGTTTTGTTTCATTTTTCTTAAAGAAAAACAAAGCTCTCATTGACTTCTGTAGGACAAAGATTTCACCTGTAATGTTAAACTCAAAATGTTGCACTGTTTGTCAGTTGCAAAACAACTAGATGTTACAGAGCTTGGACACATGATACATTTACACAAGTATAAACATGAGCAGACAGAAACATAACAGCTTTTCACTAATCTAACTTACTCAAATTCGGTACAGAATTACCCAAGGAAATATCAAGCATAACAATTACATAGCTATAAATGCCTTATTCCATAGTCATCCCAAGTAGTTTTTTGCTCAAAGCCACCTAACACATATTGGCAAGGTGCTATAGTAATTCCTATCATGTGCAGCTACACCTAGGTAAAAGTAGGTATACGTGGCATCTGCTCCAAGCACCACTGTAATTACATCATGTAAATGTGTCAACTGTGCAGGCCTTGAGGTGCTTTTATAATCTTAATTACCATACAATCGGAGTATTTTATGGTATTTTATGTGTTTATGATCATAACAAACACTCTTACAAAGTAAAGAAGTATATCATCCCCAATTTAGAGACAGGAAGCTTACTAACTTCACATAGGAAGCCTGTGGCACAGTAGGGTCTGGAACCCAATCTCAGACCACTGCCCTAAATAGTCAATCATCCCTCATCTCTATACTTGGAGTGAAATTGCAGAGGTCATGTTCACAGTCAGATCCAGGAGAGAAGTAGCAGGGTACAGCCACCCATCCTTTAGCTCTGTGGTATATGCACAATGAAGTCTCTGAGCTCTCAGCTGGTCAGTGTGGGCTCCTGCTGGTACTCTACCTGTGCAGGGAGGTCGGAATTCATCAGCTGGTCAGTGCAAGTTCTTGCCAAAACCAAGGCTTTTGCATGGCTCTGGACCCCAGGGAGGTAATGCCACCCTTCACCCTCATTTCACCTAACCCCAATGCTGAATTCAGAAGCAGGAGAAAGGGGCCTGAATACCAGCAGCTCTTGACCCCTGGGTTCCAAAGCCTTGAGTAGGCAGTGAATCCAGCGATGCTTGCCAACTGAAGAACTCTGCGAAGACCCTGCACAGGCAGCACACAGCTGTAGGAGGGGTGCAACTGTACCACCACACCCCCTGAATCTGCCCCAGTATAATGCAACTGTCTGCCCAGTTGCCCTTCTCCCTGATGGTTTCCTTCATTAGGTACAAGGCACAAGGCTGGTGAAAACTAATGGACCAATTTTACTTACCTTGAATAGAAACATCACTCAGAATTAAAAGAATTCTGCTTAGCTTAATATAAAAAATTACTTGATTACTGGAAACACTGAGGTTAGCTGTGTATAAATCTTATTTAGGGTCCTAAATAACTAGTTGTGATAAATTTTAAAGAAACATGAATCATTCATGTGGGATCCTTTGGCATGAAATGTTATACAAATATTATTGTTTGACTGCTTATACAATTTGAGAAAATTGCATTGGTATAAAAACAAACTTAAAACTACTATTCCACTTGATGCAGTCATTTATTTTGGACCATGGAGTGAGAATAAAGATTAGGTATAGATGTACATCATTTTCAAACATGTATACCAAAGGCTTCTGGACTTGCTTTTGAAGTTACCACTAGAGAGATTTTAAATCATGCCAAAAAGAGAGAGCCCTGTTCCAAATCATTATTGGATGCTTTAACTGGATTTGGATCAGGCCCTAGTCTCTTAAATACAAAGGTAACAACTGAGATAGATGCTGAAGCCCCAAAGATTGTGTCCCTTCAAAGGAAAAATTTTAATTCATTTAGTGTTTCAGAGGGAGTCATGTTGGCGCTCTTAACACTAACATGACAACAAGTGCGTGGTAATGTGCTAAGTGAAAAGGCTTTTGGAGAAACAAAGTGGCAGTTCAGTGTGAGGGGTTTTATTTTGTCTTACATCAAGAGACTGGTAGAAGCTACTGCTGTTTTCTATCATCTTTAGTATACTATCACAATGGAAATTTCAAGTTCTTTTTAGCATTAACCTAAGAGCTAGCAGTATAACATCTTCAGCAGGTTCCCTATGAATTTAGCCACACTTTTAGTAAGGGAACTGAGGCCCATTTTCTTTTAATAGCAGTTAATATCTGTTCTTAGATTCTCACAAGTCATTCACTACACTTCTTCAGCTGTTCATTATTCATGCTGAGCAAATATATAATTTTGTGCTGCTTCTATTTCCTTATTGGAAAGTTGGTACATTTTAATCAGGAAAACAATGGAAGTGAATTAACATTGTGGAATCATTCTATTTACCCAAATATAAGACAGCTCTAAATTTAAGATGACACCCCCACACTTAGATTCTATACATGGAAAATATACATTTGTTATAAATTTACATCTATAGAATCCAGTTATTGTGGTGTTGTCTTAAATTCACCCCCCCCTCCCCAACCACCTGCACTGCAGCAGGTAAAGCAGTGCCAGGGCAGGTGGTAGTGGGGACGCAGTAGGGGGGCAGACAATAGGGGTTTCAGTGATGGGGGAAGGCAATGGTGGGGACAGGTAGTGGGGAGGTGATAGGGGAGAAGGCAGTGGAGGAAGCAGTGGGAAAACAGGTGATGGAGAAGCAGTAGAGGGGCAGGTAGTGTGGAAAGGATCAAATAGTTTGTCCCCTGTTCCTTGTATCCTCCCACCTGCTTGGTCCCCCTTTACATATCTCCCAGTCTTCCCCTTCACATGTCTCCTTCTCCCATCTTTTACCCTTGGACCATCCCCACAAGCTCCATCCCCACTTCAGCATGGGGTACAGCATGTGCATTCTTGGCCCCAGCTAGCCCAGTGGTTGTGGCAGCAATAGCTCCAGCCAAACTCTGAAGCCAGGGCTGAAGCTGCTATGCCACTACTGCATACTTTAAGCTGCCTAGACCTAGACCAGGATAAGCACATGCAGCAATTTGCTGTTTCCAGAAGCAGCATGCACAGCCATTTGCTGCTGCTAGGATCCATGTGGTGAGCCTGATGTAAGTAACTCAGGGCGGGTAAAGGGGAAGACTGGATCATGGTGGAGGAGCTGGCAGGTTCTTGGTGGGGGGAGGAGGGAGAGTTGGAGAATCTGGGTGATGCAGGGGTCTGAGGCCGGGGGGTGGTATCAGGAGAATAAAAATAATTCAGTCGTAGTTCAGGGGTGGAATTAGCACAGTCCTGGTATTAGAGGAAGTGGCTGGGTTTTCCCAGTCCCTGGGCCACACAGCAAACACATGCAGGCATTTGCCAGATTTGGTGAAGCCTTTCCTAGATCAGATGACCTCATCTAGATCTAAGTGCACCTCCTGAATACCAGCATGATTGGGTGTTTAGGTTGACCTAACCCTGGTTAGGTTGAGCTAAATATAATACCTGCACACATCCTCTATTGCAAAGTGGAAATAAGAGGTCAAAGTATTAATGGAGGTACAGAACACACTGAGAAAGGCAGAGGGTGAAGCACAGAATGCAAATTAAGGATAAAACATTAAATAAAATGGAGAGATGATTTATTGGTATTTTAAGATAATAAATGGAGATACAGCTAAGTGACTTGTTTGAATTTTGCCCCATGGGTAGCAAGTGATTAAAACCTGTTAGCGCAGCTGTTTGGCACCTTATGTGCAATGAATAGGTTTATAAATGGAATAAGTCTCTTCATCACAACATATACTCCCATATAACTGGAACCTCACCTGAACAGTCAAGGATTAAAAATATATGAAAAATGAAATGTTATCTCATTAGAGATGGTCCTTCTAGCTTAAACTCCAGGTACATTAAAGCAAGGGGAAGTGTCATTAATTCTGCTTTACCTAAAGAGAACTTCCCTCTTTACTGCTATTCATGTGATACTTTGCTCAGCTAAAATTAAGTTACTTAAATTATTCAAAGGGAAAAAGAAAATATTAACCAACTAAAGTAGTAGGGTAGAAGTGCTTGACTTTAGGAGGGCTAACTTCAGTGTGCTCAGGAGTGTAGTCAATGATGCGCTGCAGGATAGGAGTATTGGCGAGATGGGAGTCCAGGAAGGGTGGTCGCTCCTAGAGGAAGCGATCCTTCAGGTGCAGAGGGAGATGATCCCAGTACAAGGGAAAAGGGAAAAACTTCCTTGGCTAAACAGGGAAATCCAGAGGAGCCTAAGGGCAAAAAAGAAGGCACATAGGCAGTGGAAAGGGGGAAGCTACCAAGGAGGAGAATACCTACTTGGCCTGCACTTACCAGAAGGCAGTTAGAAAGGCCAAAGCATCTAAAGAGTTGAGGCTGGCAACACCAATTAAAGACAACAAAAAGTCGTTTTTTAGGTATGTAGGGAGTAAAAAGGAGGCACAGGGCAGCATAGGACCCCTACTGAACAAGAAGCAGCAATTAGTGACAGACAGGGGGGACAAGGCTGAGCTATTCAATTAGTTTTTTTGCTTCAGTGTTCTTGAACAGGAGTCAAGATGAGTCTACCAATGGGCTCTTAGATGGACATCAGAGGGACACTAGCCCACCAACTGTCGATGCTGACTTGGTGCAGAATCACTTGTTCAAGTCAGCAGGCCCAGATGAGCTGCATCCAAGAGTACTGAAGGAATTGGCTGCTGTCATAGCAGAACCACTGGCACGGCTGTTTGAGCGCTTGTGGCACTCAGATCAGGTCGCAGAGGACAGGAAAAGGGCCAATATGGTCCCTATTTTCAAGAAGGGGAGGAAGGAGGATCCGAGTAATAACAGGCCAGTCAGTCTCACCTCCATCCTTGGAAAGGTCTTTGAAAAGATTATGAAGGATCATATCTGTGGGAGTCCAGAGGGAAAAATAATGCAGCAGGGAAACCAGCATGGATTTGTAGCAAGTAGATCATGCCTGACCAATCTGGTTTCATTTTATGATAGGGTCACAAAATGCTTCGATGCAGGAGTAGAGGTGGATGTAATTTTCTTGGACTTTAGCAAGGCCTTCGATATGGTATCTCATCCCATTCTCATGAATAAATTAAGAGGCGGTGACATAGATATTTACACGGTCTGGTGGGTGGCAAATTAACTTAGTGGTCACACCCAGAGAGTGGTAGTAGAGGGATCGGTATAGACCTGGAAGGATGTGGGTAGTGGTGTCCCTCAGGGTTCGGTCCTTGGACCTGTACTCTTCAATATCTTCATCAGTGACTTGGATGTGGGTGTGAAGTGTACTCTGTCCAAGTTTGTGGATGATACTGAACTGTGGGGTGAAGTGCACACTCTGGAGGGTAGGGAACCATTGCAGGCAGACATGGACAGGTTAGAAAAGTGGACAGTACACAATAGGATACAGTACAACAAGGACAAGTGCAGAGTGCTGCACCTAGGGTGCAAAAATATCCTAGGGGGCTGGGAAGTGACCCTCTCAACAGCACAGAAGCAGAAAGGGATCTTGGAGTTGTCTCGGATGGCCAGGGCCGACTCGAGTTACGCTCGTACATCAGGATGGGCTGGTGAATGGAGAGGCAGACACAACTTATTGGTTGTAAAAAACTTTACTCACGCCGCTTGCAATCACGACGCAGGTGGTCCAGTCGTC
>NW_005842095.1:104901-145471 GCF_000455745.1 Alligator sinensis | reverse complement strand
CGGGGCACAAATTTGCATCCGAATAGCGGGAACTCTTTGCACCGTGCATCTCTGTGCTGCAAAGAAGAAATGCATTCTGCAAAGGAAACTGCAAATTGGCGGGAACTCTCCTGCACGCAGGCTCTTAATTGCAGCAGAACACTCTGCTGTGCAAAGGAGCTCTCATGTGGCCAGGAAATTCCATAGTGCCGAGGCACAAAAAATCACTGGGTTGTGACAGGAGTCATAGTGGACTCCAAGATGAACATGGGTCATCAGTGTGATGAAATCATCAGCAGAGCTAACCGCACTTTATCATGCATCAGCAGATGCATGACAAATAGAACCAAGGAAGTGATATGTCCCCTCTATGTGCATTGGTTAGACCGCAGTTGGAGTATAGGCAGTCCTCAGACTTATGACACAATTGGTTCCTGAAAACCACGTCTTAAGTCGAAACATTGTAACTCGGAACCAATTTTCTCATAAGAAACAATGTTATAAATGGGGGATTGGTTCCTGAACCAAGGCCCGATACTCTATTTTCACCAAAAATACCCCAGAATTTTGTACTTGATCAATTATAGATGAGTAATAAAGTTACATTAATATATTTATATTGTAAATAGCAATCATATTGATTTGGAAGGACTTCTTTGAGGTGACTTTGCTGGACTTCTTGAAGGGCTCTTGTTTGCATTTTTTGAAGGGTTTTTGGCTGCAGGTTTTTCTGGAGTCTTGTCTGCTTTCTTAAAGAAAGTGTCCAAGGAAGTTTGTACAGATGTTCTCCAGGGACATGAGTGATGCAGTGAACTTGTTCACTGACATGGCATTGCATCAGATCAAGCGTTATAAATTGAAACTGGCATTGTAAAGTTGAAACAGGGTGTCAATTTATAAACGTTCTAAGTGCAAAACATTGTAACTCAAAATGTTGTAAGTCAATGACTGCCTGTACTGCATCCAGTTTTGGGTGCCGTAGCTCAAGAAGGATGTTGATAGACCTGAGAGGGTCCAGAGGAGGGCCACTCATATGGTCAGGGGCTTACGGGACAAGCCCTATGCGGAGAGACTGAGGGACCTGGACCTCTTCAGCCTCTGCGAGAGAAGGCTGAGAGGTGATCTTGTGGCTGCCTACAAATTAATTAGGGGGACGCAGAAAGGGATCATAGATGCTGTGTTCACCAGGGCGCCTCTTGGGTTAACAAGGAACAATGGTCACAAACTGACAGAGAGCAGCTTTAAGCTAGATATCAGGGAAAACTTCTTCACGGTAAGGGTGGCCAAAATTCGGAATGGACTTCCAAGGGAGGTGGTGCTCTCTCCTACCTTGGGGGTCTTTAAAAGAAGGCTGGATAGGCATCTGGCTGGAGTCATCTGACCCCAGCACTCTTTCCTGCCTAGGCAGGGAGTCAGACTTGATGATCTGTTGAGGTCCCTTCCAACCCTAGCATCCATGAATCTATGAAGTCAATTGGAAAAAAAAGAATCTTTTAGTGACGTTCTATTACAAAAAACCCAAAAGTATAGCATCTGTGATGGATTTGAAACTGCTAGATAATACCTCATTAATCCTGTAAATTGGTTTGATTATTGTGAGGATCATTATATATGAATATATTGCTTGAGTTATAATAGAGATCAGGTCGGGGGGAAAAAACAAGCAGGAACAAAATAAATCACCCTTCAGTAAACACTTAATGGACAATGGGTTTGTAAGTGACAATTGCTGAAATATTAGCTTTGAAGGTTCTACTTCCCCTCTAACCAACCTCAACACTAGTTTAAACTAAATCACAAAAACACCAACAGAGAAGTACAAAACAACTAAAATAGGATTTATTAAGCGTTTAGAGGATTGTACTGAGTAATCAGACAGTGTCACACACAAGGGTGCCTAAAGAAGTTTGGGTTTATTGGATCATCACCAGGGGATAGTAAGCATTGAGGTAAGAATGACATGTAGGAGACCATTTGTTGCTTAGAAATACGTTTTTTTCCCTCTAAAAGTTTTGTTACTACATCTAGGATAATGAATACTTGAATTTTAAGAAAGCTGTTTATTTACAACAGGTTACAGATGCCCAAAGGAATTAGATCCCTGACCCTAATCCTGTTGGACCTGATGGATAAACACAGTTAATATTCAGGGCACTATAACCTCAGATAGAATAATGGTTTAATCCTTCAAACGATCTGAGTTTAGTTCTAGCAGAGCCACTACTACAGTAGTAGAGAAATAAGGCTCAAGGGGTGTATGTAGAAAGAACACAGAAGCAGTTACAACTGTGACAGCATCCTCACAGAGGAATGATGTATAATGAGGACACTAAGAATTATTTGTTTATTTTTTTACAGTGGATTTATTCAGGGCCAGAAGACAACTTAAAGAAACTAATTCTTCATTGATGTGTGTAGGTTGCTCAGACTTTCAACAGCTCATTTTTATTTTTGCTAAAGGTCAGCTAACTTTCTATAGTCTTGACCATGCCTCATAACACAAAATAAATCTTCAGAAGAGAAACAGCCATGCTCACTTCTTCAGCACAAAACAATCTAGCTGAGATCTCTCACCACAGGAAGTGTAGTTGCTCAGAATTTGTTCTGCTATAAAAAATTTTAAGGTGGTACAAATGAGATGTCAGGCGAGGTCTGTTTCCAGCTTACATGTCTTCTTGGCCCAGGGGGACTATCAGGCTGTAATTCAGTTAAGGACATTCCTTGAAAACTTATTCACCTGGAAAAATTAGGACAGCTGGACATCTTTATCAAAACTACCTCTGTCAAAGAGAAATTAGAATGGGTGGCAACCCTAAGTAGCCAGATGTCTGCAGGCAAAAGCAGCTTCATATTCAAGTGATACATCTTGAATTCCTGAGGGACTGCCTGGTTGATTCATAGAGCTGGCCAGAAAATGAAAATGCCTTTCCCATATAAAGTTCATCCTGAATTGGAACAAAAAAATCAATATCATGATACATTTTTAAGAGATAAGGATCTTTGTGGATAATACATTTTATTGGACCAACTATATTAGTTGGGCAGGATATAGGTAAAATTTCAGGTATGAAGTATGGTTTCTCAGGCCTCGGAGGAGAAAAAAAAGAAAAAATACAGCTTGAGCTATACAGCAGACAAAACAAATGCCTATGCAAAACTCCAATGCAAATAAAAACAAGATATAAGAGACATTATCAGGTAGCTAAAAGTCAGGAGAAATGCAATAGAATGGATAACCTGATCGGTGGAAGAGCAAGACCATTTGTGAGGGTCATCATCAGTTGTAGAGGGCAGAGAAATTAGTAAGGATCAGGTAGATTATAATGGGGCATGAAGTCAATATCCCTGGTTGTTAGAGTCCAGTAAGGTAATGAATTTTTGTTCCTAGGCCTGTTTTATAAAGATTTTTTGTAAGTTAACATTGAGCACATGGATTGTGAAGTTACAAAGGGAGTGGGGGAGGAGAGGGGAGGTTCTGTGAAAAATGTTCTCCTACCTGAGTTCTAGTGTATCTGTCATCTATCTTTTTTTTTTGTAATCTTGCATTCCTACCACTACATCAAAAGCGTACATCAAGGGCTTGGTGAACAACTGTTCACCAGGGCACCCTTGGGGAAAGCTAGGAGTAATGGTCACAAACTCCTGGAAGACCATTTCAGGCTCAACATTAGGGAAAACTACTTCACAACTAGGGTGTCCAGATTGTGGAATAAGCTCCCTCCAGAGGTGGTGCAATCATCTACCCTGGAAATCTTCAAGAGGAGACTGGACGGTCACCTTGCTGGGGTCACCTGATCTGCTTGGTGCAGAGGCCTGGACCTGATGATCTTCTGAAGTCCCTTCCAGCCTTACAATCTATGAATCTATGAATTCACATGCCTAGTTTTTGTCTAACTTCACCCACGTGACTTTCATGAGAACATTTGGTGCAGTGGATGAGATATAGGAGGAGGGGGACCTCCCCTCCCATAATGGCCAGCTCCCCTCTTTTCCCCCAAGCTACAGCTGATAAATAGTGGTACTGAGTAAACTGGTGGGTCAGGCACTCACCTGCTAAGTAGGTGGCATAAATCTAAGTCCCAGCTCTGAAATTCAGGTTCACAGTTTCAGCCAAATGCAGAAAGAGAACATTTTTTGAAATCTCAAAAAATATATGTGGGATGCCTAACCAAGTAATCGTTGTTTGGCCTTTTCTTTCTGAAAATAGTAAAAGGGAGCTGATCAGGTACCAACAAATTCCTGAAAGCAAGTTTTAGGAAATAGATTTTATGCTGTGAAGAAGGGAGGCCCCAGGAAACCAGCCAGGAGCCTTCCTGATTAATTGTGAGGAGCAAGATAAAATAGCAGGATTATGAGTCAGCAAAGTCTAATGGGTTTAGGGTCCTAGAGGGGAACCAGGAGTTTAATTCTTTTCCTAGCTCTGCCACTGACCTCCTTTGTGCCTTTGGGCCAGCCATTTCAGCACAAAGTCTGTGTCTCTGGTCTCCCCCTTACCCTTTATTTGGAAATTTAGAATGTAAACTTTGGTGGAAGAGGCAGATGTTCTCCATCACTGTAGCAGAAGTGTGACCCAGCTGTCATGGCCCTGAGCATGACATGCTCTCACTCCTACACTGATACTCAAAACTGAAAATATGCCAGTGAAGATGATCTGATATCATTCCCAGAGTCTACTCTCAAGTACATCATAGACATGTCTTTAGGTGACCATGGTGGAATATCCCAACATATCTTCACTGGCATATTTTTAGAACTGAAAATCCATGCAAGTACAGGAGGGGTATGCTCAGGAATGGCTGGGAATGGGTCAGGACACCGGTGCCATGGGATTGGCATGCCTTATGTGGCTATACAGACACTAGAACAGCGTGTGCACTAACACTTCTATAATTATAATGATCATGTATTAAGTTGACTAGAGGTGGGTAAAAAGAAAAGCATGACTGAACTCACAGTTTTGTGGACTGGGTACTGTACAAGAAGTTTGAAGTAGCTAGTAGGAAAGAAGAAGTACCACAGACAAAATTATAGAGAATAAAAGCACAAAATTATTATGAGATTTTTAACCACTACTTTTTACACATTGAAAACAATACCAGATTTGGTAGTGAAGTGGGGGAAAATAGCCAGCTGTCAAAAGTAGGCATTCTTTTCCTTTGGCTGAGAGTGCTTTATTGACAATACAGAAAAGGACTGATTATCAGTTATGATGGAGTTTGAAAAATCTGGGAAGTGAGAAGCTGTAATAGCAATTGTTTGCAGTACACTGGAATCTAATAATGGGGGTATCACAAAAGGACTATGTAATATGGAAATTTGTTCTGTTATTAACTAAAACAGAAAATAACATTGATAGGAAATGAACCTGAGGAAGGTTAATAATGTTCGAAACGCATGAATGCCATTGGTATAAGTTAGACCTCCATTAGTGACTGTATTCCACCTGAGATCCACAGTGGTGGAATGATTGTGATGATGGTAATCCTCATTATGATAAAGGCAACTTCCAACAAATCAGAGGCTGCTATTCAGCCCTAGCAAAAGGAGAAATAATTGTTAGTTTTCACAGATTCTGAAAAAAAATTCATAAATATTAAAATACCCACTTCTGATATTTTTCATTTGAACAAAATATTTTGACACTCCCAAATTAAAATAGTTTCTTTCAGTTTATTGACCCATCTTGAAATGCTTTGTTTTGAGTCAGTTCAGCATTAAACCACATTTTCCCCACAGTGGCACATTACTGTATAATAGCTGTAAGTTCAGGATCCTAATTGCTCTTATTTTTCCCTGCAGACCAGGCTCCTGACAGAACATTTCTTTCTAGTTCCATTGAGAATGTAAAGTTGCATGACCCTACATGCACACTGTGGACTCAAATTAGGTTCAAGTAGTTCTCAAACTCTATTTGCAAGAAAAACAATAATTGTATGTTATTAAACTTGTATGTTTTAGTAAAATTTAAGGTGCCTCAGAAAAGCTGCAGCTAGCTTGGACAACCTGAGGCACAGGGAATCAGTGTCTCTCTGGCATTTGGCAGATTAGGGAGGGGGCCAGCAGCACAGAGGCAGATAATGCAGGGAGCAGAAAGCAAAGTAGCAGATTAGACAGGGAGTGCAGGGTAGGGAGACGAAAGAAGAGAGCAGATCAGGTGGGGAAGGGAATCACAGTGGCACTTGGGGAGGATGTGGAGTTTAATTTGTGGCACACCTATAAAAAAGGCTGGCCCCACTGTTGGGAGTATAAAATGAATGACAGACCATGCCCCAGGGATCTTAGAAATTAGGAAAAAGGTAAAACATAGATAAAACAAATAAGCGGGAGCAGGTAAGGTTGAGAGAAGTAGAAAAGCAAAAAATCCAGCAAGAGGTTAACAGTTCCTAGCCAGTGACTGTGTCGACACAAGATGCTTTATTTACTGTGCAGTACACTAATCTACTGTGTAGTAAAGTGTCACCATCTACATGTGCAAGTACTTACTGAGCAGTAAAATTAATCTACTGCACAGTAAAGCCAAATAGCATTAACTGCATGTGTAGACAAGCCCAGTCAGTAGAAATGGTCACAGTGATTACATGTTTTTTATGAGAGAAAATGAAGCAACCTGTTAAAATGTACAACAGTTGTATTTACCAAGGAGAAAGAAGCTGAAGTCCATGATACAGAAATACAGAGATTTCAAGCTTCTGCCCTATTGAAAAAGTAGTCTTGTAAGTGCTTATAGAAGGCACTGTTCAGAAAAATTCCCAATCCTGATTTAATTTATGGTTTCATGTTAGTCCACTGTAGCCATTTATCCCTAACAGTGCTGAATTAATACATAAAGAAATGAAACAAGGAGATGTGCCATTTTTTGATGTTCCAGACAGTAATGCAGCAGATAGGTAGCATGGCAACGGTGCTGTAAGTAGTCTTTAGAAACTTTACCAGCTTAACAATGCTGGAGCTACAGAAGTCTCAGGGAGCTCGGATTGCTTCGAAAACTGGTAGTCTAGTGTCTGCAGTCACCGTTTCATTTAAAAGAAAAAAGAAAAACTTGCAGCAGTGGAAAACTGAATTATAAGCACTCACTTCTGAAGAAACTTACATGTACAATTTTTAGATTAATTAAACACACAGTGAATGGCTAGGCTACCCAGTGTCCTGTGGAACCCCATGGATTAATTCATTCCTAGTATTCTTAAAATATAGTCTTAGGTCAGAACAGGCTTTACTCCTTTAGCTATCTCTTTGCAGCATAAGAATCTCAGACTAAAAATGATGCAATATCTATCCTTTGAAAAAGTAGATTGACTTTAAAACTCCATTTCCAAGTCTATTTACATTCCATAGTCCATTGGGGCAGACTGTTAAAAGGAACCAAAACTGACTGATAACTACAATAATTTTGACACAATCTGTAAATGAGAAGATGGCCTCTAGCGATTTAGCCACACTTTGTAATAATAAATGGAGTCAGCTGTATGTACATGCTTTTCAGATGACATTTGCGTGCTTTATAAATGGCTAGGTAATGTAGAATCTGAAAGAGGCCACACTTATCTAAAAACCCTGAGAATAACAACACTGTGTGATGGAGAGATTTTACCAAATGCTGAATTTTGAGTGACACTAATACTAACTTGTAAAATATAATTATACACTTACATGCAGAAAGAGGCTATGTGTAGTAGTCCTTTAGTCTATCTTTAACATTATGACTATCACTTGTACTTGCTTTCACTATACCTACTCTAACAAGAACACCTTTTCAATATACAGTGCTATCAGTGACACCATTTTATTAAATCAATAGTCGGAGAAGAAAAAATTCAAAATGAAAAGCCCAGTATTGTTAATACCAAAGTTTCCAGAACTATAAGGCATCCCCAAGACTTCCCAAAGCTATAACATGCATCTCAAAATCATGACATCGGTTATTGTTTTTTAATAGATTATGTTGTGCTTTTCTATGCTCTGATTTTTTTATTTCCCCTTGTCTACTTCAAAAGTGTGAGTGGGTGTATGTATGAGACAGAGACAGAAAAGTGGAAGAGAGAATGGCTGTTATCAACTCTTCCAGATATATTGAATTATTTTAGTCCCTAAGGGAGCTCTCATCCCAACATCTGCCTCTCCTTCTCCCTAACAGTTAATTTTGCTTATAACACCTTAACCACTCCTGTCTTCAGTATTCCTTATCAAGTCTGTCTTCATGCAGTCTCGCTTCTGCAGGGACCAGCTGCTGTAAGATCTTCTCCTTTTCTAAGCTGGAGAGGAGCTATCCTGGTGCTGACAGGAGAAAAGAGCTGAGCTGGTTGCTCTCTCTTGCCTCATGTCTTCATATGAGAATACATGAGAGCTTTGTGTGCTTCTTGTATCAGTTCTGATCTACTTTTACCCAGTGGGTGCAGAATTGGCACAAGCAGAGGGATTTCCCCCAGGCACATTTACAATTTGTTGGGGTGAGGGGCTTGACTTTCTTGCATCCTTGAGAGAGAGATTCCAGAGCTGACTGAAAGCTTAAGCCTTGCAAATGTATTGTAAGAATTGGTAACAGTTTAACTCATGCTTTTATAATTTAAAGAAAGGGTCTTTGTCAAATATAGTATTTGTGAGGTTCTGATCTGGGAGCTCACAAGACCAATAGCCTGGCCATAAAACAAGCAAAGCATGAGAAATAGTAGCAATTTAGTGTCCCATCCTAGAAAGCTCAAGTTCTATCAGTTAGTTTGTAGAAGGAGCTTTGCACTGGGGTTATACAACTATCTCATGTATTACATGTTGTACATATGATTGGTTAAATCCTAGCCCTACTGAAATGAATGGGAGGCCAATGATTTCAGAAAGATCAAGATATCACCCAGTCACTCAAAACAGCATGCATGCATCTTGGAAAGTAGTGTAGCCTAAGATGCATCTTCACTGGAGAGGCTCTGACTGAAATGTTGTTCCTAACCTGGCTCCCATCCAAAACCAAGAAAACTCATGCTAAATTGTAGACCAAACCTGAATGCTGTTTACACTCAGGTTAGTAAATCTTCCACCTTGCAGTATGAAGGAAGGCTAAACCATGCAAATGCCACTATTCCTCCAGTGCCTTTCTTTCACTCTCCCACGTGTCCAGAAAGACAGAAAAGCCCAATTTACTAAGAATATCTTAGCTTATGCCAGCACCATAAACTATAGAATATGCCCCCATATATGCAGGACACCACCAGCAGAGAGGCACTGCAGAATAGTTTTACGGTATGACTACTTACACTTGAGCTAAACCATCCTTGCTGCAACTCACAAACAAATGTCTGTCACCTGAATTAGGTCTATGACCTGAGCCTGACAGTACTGCCACTCATCCAGGCATGACACCTCAGGGCTACTCACTTAGGCTGGTCGAGGCTGGCCTGAAGCCTCTAGTAGGACTTAACCCTCCCTGTCACTGGAGTGGCAAGCCAGGGTCAGTCAAAGCCTCCATTTCCCTCATACAAACCACTAAGCTGGAATAGAAAGGGGGTCAACCTGAATGCTTTGTTGGCCCCTCTGACTCGCACCTTGACTCTACTCTGGGTGATCTCCTGGCTTCTTGATTTGGCTCAATCTGTGAATGATCATTCAACTTCTTGACTCAGCCCACTTTTGGCTTGGCCTCCTGGCTCCCTGACCCGGTTTGTCCTTGGATTCCATCCATCTGCTCTGGCCCTGGTCTGCACCTCTGTCATGGATTTACCCTAAAACCAAGTTACCTTTTGAGGGTTCACCATGTGGCATGCATGTACAGTTTCCTAAACTAGGTCTACTCTTGTGGAGTTTAGTCTCTCATTGTAAAGCTGTGTTCAGTTTTATTGATCTCATCTGTATGTCTTATAGTATCTTAATCCGAGTATAATTTTGATGCATCTTCATATTTCAGCCAAGGTTCTTTTAGTAAGACGGTGCTTAACTTGAACAGCCCTTGCCTATTGATACCTAGAAGAAATGGCTGAAAATTAGCATTTGACAAAAGTTTTTTACTCTCAATTTTAAGTTCTTGCCAGATGATTTTACACTTTAAAGAATGCACGCCTAGACAGGGGGGGAACATCTTCCACTGAAAAGGAAGTAGAGGTGAGACAGATATTGAATTAATGAATCTATATGTCTAAAAAGGATGCCAGTCTAGCAAATAGGCACTTTTGGAGGTTAGGAAATTACTGGAATGGTGCAAGTCCTAGAAATGAAGGGGTGATGAAAATTAATAGCCAGACTGGCAAAAGCACTTAAGCATACCTTGAAAGCACATCTTAGTCTTTAGTCTTCCAGAGTATAAAGGGGGGGGGAGGGGGGCTGAAGTCCCCCAAGTGAAGGAACCTGGGAAAAGCAAGCTGGCATGCTGACAGATGCAGGAAGCCCTGACAGCAAGGGTCAGAGGCAGGGTCTGTATTTAGATTGGTGAAACTGGCTACGGACTGCAAACTTAGATTTAAGCTTCAGGGTAAAAACAGGTCAACAATCTGATATTTTCCTTTGTTTGCTCTTATATATGTCTGTATTTCAACATCTGGTTACTAATTTATGTATGCTTATTCTGTTTTTATGACAAAATCCTTTTGTTGTTTGTCTCCATACTGATTGCCAGCAAGGAAGGGGTGACTTCCAGGCAGGTGATATTCCATGCTGTCTCTCTCTATGAAGATGGGGACTTATGATTTCTCCCATAACCCAAAGTAAGGACCACCTGGAGCTGGCAGAGATTTCCTCACTATAGTGGCAGGGTCCAGTATAAGGGCAGTAGAGCTGAGGCTTGCTGGGATAGGGACCTGAGGGCAGCCTCAACCTATTACTTGGGGCAAGTGGCAGCACAGTGGAGAAAAAGTCTGGGCTCCAGGGTTCCCTCCCACAGACAGGTGCCCTCCACCTCAACCCCTAAGTGCCCCCAGACCCAGCTGCCTACATCCGCTATGACACTTTGTAGTGAAGACATATGCCTAATAGATAAGGCCTGGAAGGCCTAAATCTAGAAGACAACTAATTCCTAGTTCTGCCTCTGCTTTGTTCTGTGACCTCTGCTTTGCTGCTTTCCCTGGTTTAGTTAAATTACATGCTCTTTGGGCACAGATGGTTTCTTGCTATTCTCTGCATCCCAATATCAGCTGGAACCTCTATGTGCAAGTATAATAGATAGAATGAGAACATTAATAGCAGTAATGCATTATTGTAAGTTCATTGTATTTATCTACCAAGAGTATTCATTTTTATAACAGATCTACAAACTTTTAACTTTTCCTCTCTTCCAGAAGATATTAAAAACCAAAATAATTTAAGAGGAAACAAGCAACTAAAGAACTCTCATATTTATCCATTAGAGAAAAATATGGTGTAAAAGACGGTGAAAATAGGCATTATATAATTTAAAACACGTTACATTACAAAAGAACAGCAAACAAACAAATCTTAAGCTTGCTGCTAAAAACTGTTCAATTACCTAGATTTATGAAGCAGGTATTTAATTGGCTTCTACAAAACCCTAAATGTCATCTGAAGTTGACAGTTGTGGCCCACAATACTGATTGCACTGCCCAGATTGTCTTAGAATGGTACAGGATTTATGGAAGCAACCAGGTAATAACATCTTAAACAAAGGCATTAGTGAATGTCTCAGGCTATCCAGCTGGTGCTAAGGGATATGATTATGCATAATTTGGGAAATCTATCAAATCATTCCAATAGTATTATAACCATGGGTAATATAGCAAGACTGCCTCTAGTTTAGTATATTGGCAGTCTTGTGAGAGAACAGTGGTTGCTTTGACTCACTCCAGACCTCTGTATAAAGGGTAATTTGATATCTGCATTAGATTAATTAACATGACAATAGATATATAGTTAAGACATTATTTTTATATTTCTTTTTGTTTATCAGAAGTCCCCTCCTAACAATATCAGTGGCATCTAAATAGGACTTAACCAGCATCTAGGTCTCTTTTTATTAGGCATCTAGATCAGGGGTAGGCAATGTTTTTGGCTGGAGTGCCCAAAAAACTTCAAAATCTATCTTGTAAGGTGCCAGAGTGCTGGTATGCCAAAAAAACAAAATTGGGGCTGGGGGTGCATGGCAAGATGCACTGCATATGTATATAGTTAATAATCATACATGTTGCTCTTTTTCTTTTTTACAGTAAATATCAGGTTTTCAAAACATTCTAAACCTGGTAACAATAAATCAAACATCATATACTACCTTTGTTGTCATGTATTCTTTTTTGTTAAGCTTGTTGTGATGGGAGAAAAAGTGGGACAAAAAAGGGGAACAAGGAGGGAAGAGAGAGAAGAAAGAGAAAAAAAGGAAAGACCAGAAAAGCACTAGCCACCTGGTGATAGTGTGGTAGGGGCAGAGTAGGCCATTGGCCACAGGGTCCTACCCCACTCCTGTCCTCTCTTAGTTCATTCTCCACACCTTGGTTGTAAATGGTAGGTAGAATAGAGAGAGACAGGAATTGGCACCTGACTGTCCTTGGCCTTTACAGCGAGGCTTGGAAGATCACATCCTGAGTCTTCACATGGCTCCTCCACCTCTACACCATGCCCCCACCTCACCAAAAAGATGTTTCCATGGAAGATGTTGGTTCTTTAAGGATACACCTGCTTAATTCCTTAAAATAGATACTCGGTATTCACTGCCATAAACAAGTATAAATGTTCTCAAGTAAAAAAATTGTTTCTGCCTCAGCTTCTGACAGCTGAGTTTGGTGATGCTAGGCAGATAGCTGGTTGTCATCACACACAAGCACGAGTCTGAATTGTCAGTCATCAGATGGTTTCTCATAGGACTGAGTATGGTTTTCATTTCTGAAAACACTTGTTCACAGCGATAAAGTAGATCCAAAAACAGACAGTAAGGCAGAAGCTACTTTTTTCATGCAGACATACTTTTGAGAAAGGGAAGACCAACATGCTGTAATTTTGAGTTCATTCTCAAGTTCACCTCACAGTGATTTGAACTTTAATACACAGATGCATGAGCTTTTAAAGTCAATCAGTTCCAATTCAAATCCTTCAATGTTCATCCACAGAAAATACTGCAGTTCTATGTCACTTGCCATAGTACTGGCAGGGCTCACAAGAAATGAAAGCATGGGTCCTCTGTTGCAAACATCTTGGAATCATCTTGTGAATTCATCTTCCTGCTTTCCTATGTAGTTGCATATATCTCTAGTGTTTAACTGATGCTGCTTGGAATGGATTTTCAGAGTCGGGCAGTAATGGAAGGCAGACATTTTGATATCTCATCTGAAAACAGACAACTTATCACAGAAAGCTTTCCAGTCATCATTCAGCGGAAGGATGGTTTCTGTGTTCCTTGTAACCTAGTATTCAAGTGTTCCTTGTAACCTAGTTTAAATGTGATGCAATGTGATGTGATGCCTGTCAAAAACATCAGTTTTGTTAGCCACCTGTCATCAGTAAATTCTGCATATTGCTGACCACTTTCCTCAAGAAACAGTT
This sequence comes from Alligator sinensis, assembly GCF_000455745.1. Lineage (NCBI taxonomy): Eukaryota > Metazoa > Chordata > Crocodylia > Alligatoridae > Alligator > Alligator sinensis. The sequence goes on along the minus strand of NW_005842095.1, from coordinate 132,028 downwards.
TGATGGACTCGAGACAAGCAACAAATCAGTTGAGCACATTACCCTGACACAGCCAGTGTACATAACTGTGTAGCATTAAATCTCCATATGCAGAATCCATACCTTTTAAAAGTTCAGGGAATCTCCTGTGTGTCAAAGAGGCGTGGGCAATCAAAAAGTTGACAGTTTGCACAACCGCTGTCCTGATTTCATTTAAATCAAAAGATGAGCTCTTGGTGCACAGGCTCTCCTGATGGATAATACAATGGAAACTCATAAGAGGATGTCCAATCTCAGTTTCCAGAAGTTTTACAAATCCAGCTGTTTTACTCACCATAGCAGATGCGTCATTGGGGTAACAGAAAACACTTTGTGCAGGTCAATTTGTTGTTGTGTGAAAATATCTTTGACAGCATTAAGTATATCATTGGCCTTTGTTGTACTTTGCATAGCACTCAGAGAAAACAATTCCTCCCAAACATCCCCAGAAATAAAATATTGAACAATTATAGCAAGATGAGGGATATCATTTACGTCTGTGCTTTCATCCAGTGTAAAGCTCATCACATCACAAGCATGGAGGTCTTGAGTCATTTGTTCCCTAATATTACTTGCCATTTCATCTGTTCTCCTTTGAACAGTCCTGGATGACAACAGCATTTCATCAACATGAGTAACGATGTCTTTCTCATTCACAAAATCCTGAAACAGACCCTCAGCACATTTTAAGAAAGTGTCTTTAAGTAGTCCCCAGCTATAAAACACTTGCCTTTCTGAGCTAGAGCTAGAGCTGCAATGTAACTTGCCCATGTGGAAAGAGTATTTCTAATTACAAAACTAGGAAAGCTGACTGTCTGCTTTTTAAATGAATCAACAGCTTTTTTAATAGATTCATGTTTGTCTGCTTCATCAACTTGAGAAAATTTGGCTTTTTGCTTGGTTGTGCTGGGAGAACAAGATACCACACTTTTGCTGCACAGACTACAATTAACATGATTCCCTTGCTGCACAAAACCATGCAATTCTCTCCGTGCTCGCTGAAATATCTAGCTGATTTTTTGCTATCCATGGTTACATAGCTATATGCCTTCTAACTGTAACATTTCTTGAAGCTCACATAAACCAAAGGTAGGACAAACAATGTAAACAGGCAAACAGAAAGCAGAAAATCAGAAAGAACTGAATTATTTGAAGTGAGCATAAATCTGGCGAAGTATTTCCGCGAAGGCAACCAGAGAGCAGAAAAACGCACAAAAAACATGAACGATATGAAATGCTGAAATCTAGGAATGCAAAGGAGAGAGATCAAAATAAACTGAATATAAACTGTTTTAAGAAAGTAAAAAACTGAAATATATGAACTGGTTTGAGAGCGCAAAAACTGAGTGGATAGTGAGGGAGGAGCAGGGGTTGCATTTCCTCAGCCCTTCCCCTGCTGTCTTCTCTGAAGCACATGTGCAGTCACCACCAGCATGGTGCATGCATGCCTTGAAGCGGATAGTGGAGGAGGGGCCTGAGGCAGCACAAGCCCAGTCTCTACCCTGCCATCCACGTGCCAAGCAAAATGGTCTTGAGTGCCATGCTCTGGGGTTGCCGGCCCCTGATCTAGATTATGAGTTTAGTTGTTATGTATCACCATTCTTATGTGAAGCAGCCTAGCCACTCTACTTACTGCCTCTACATATGATCTAAAAAAGGATGCCAGACCAAAATCATTTGGCAGGCAAGACATGGACCATGGAGCTTCTTGTAAGTCAGATGACCCATGTCTGGCTCCAGCCCATAGAGCTTTTCACCACAGCTGCCAGAGCTGCAGTGTCAGTATCAGCCGTCAGGGAGTTAATGCTTCCACCACCTAACCCAAATTGCCAAATGCTGTTGAATTTAGTCTCCAGCAGTGATAAAAATGGTACATTTGATGGTAGTGTTAACCCCATGGGTGCTAGCTTCACCTGCACAGGCAGTTGGATGGTAACAGCATTAACTACTTTGCTGCTGGCATTCATGACTATAGATCTAAGTAGGTACCAGAGAATTGCAACCCTTTACTTGACCTGTGGGAATGATAGTCTTTGACCATGAGGGATCACCAATGACAACTTACAGATAGATCCTATTGTCCATAAATTCCAAGAAAATATTAGCTCTTGGCTGATAAAGACCTCCCTTCAAATTTTGTTTCTTTAACTTATTTTCTTTACTGCTATCCATCTCAAACTAAAGCTGCTTCTAAACTAATTCATTTATATCTAACAAAATTTCATTTTTATTCCCACTTCTTTCACAATGGTCAGAACACATCTGGTGGTCTAGAATGTTCACTTTTAAACAGATTTCAGGATATCTGCTAAAGGTTTCTTGAACAAAGCTATCTAAAGTCTCCACATGTATAATAAAATACAGTCTAATATTATTATTGTCTACCAAGGAACCGTCTCATTTTATAATAAAATACCTAAAGGGAGTATACATGTCACTATAAAATCATATTTCAGGTCATAGATTATTTTCATATTTTCATTCAAACCCCATCATTATTAGGTGCAGAATTAACCAGGAAAAGAGTTATTACCAAAATAACACTATTAACATTTAAAGAGCTATTTAAACAATATTTATGCTATCAGTCTATCAATATTTACTCTATCACAATGATATAGCCTATCATTCTTTTTTTAAGTAAAAAGATTAACCTATGCAATTAATCTTCTGTCTTGCTAATTGCAATGAATCAAATGAATTCTTAGAGACTGTTTACTGTTTTAGCTGGGAACTAAATTTGAAATCCTTAAACCAAAGTTTAAACATTAACTCCAGATACTCTTTCTCCCACTATGCTTGCCTTTTGGGTTGGACACAAGGTAAATAATAATTGCTGGAATTGCAGAACTGTCACCTTCCTTCTCCCAACCCTTTATATTTGGTTACTTGATGTCACAGGAGCCACAGCCACTCAGATATTCATACAGATATTCCTCTAAATAGGAAGAGCTATTTTTTCTCCTAGCGTAGGAGTAATTCTTCTCTCTTTGCAGGAATGTGTTACTAGTTCTCAGTCTTTCATTACTAAACAGATTTTTGGAGTAAGCTTACCATTTTCCAGACTTCATACTTTCCATTTGTTTTGTGTTGTTGCCCCTTTAGTCCAAGAGGTTAATCGACTTCAGGACCATATCAGGTTATTTCTGTTGGAAGAGAAAAGAGAACCTAGGCATGCTTTTTTAGTATAACCTTATTCATTAAAAAGAACTATGCAAAGGCTTGGTTCCCCCCAAACATATCAGAAACAAACAGTAATCCATTTCAGACATCCTGAGCATGCCAGTCCAGTGGACCTTATGCCCAAAGGAGCACTGTTTCTCTTCTGCCTCTCTGAATCACGTCCTCAACTCCTTCCCCAGGCTTTCTGCTGACTTTCTGCCTTTAACACACACCAGGTGCAAGAACAGTATCTTAACCTCTGTTGTAGGTGGGGAACTCATTGGCCTGCCTGCACCACCTCTGACCTTGGACAGTGCCTCTATCTTATGAGCTGGCTCTACTATATAAAGGTGCTTAACTCCTTCATCCACTGAGTTTGAAAGTGTAACTGGTAACTATACCAAACTCAGGGAACTAGTGGGCAGGAGCCTATAAGAGGCAAATTGCAGGGGGAAAGGAAGCCAGAAGAGCTTGTATCTTAAAGAGCCCATATGAAGTGTGCAAAAGCAGGCTATCCTAATAAGCAGAAAGGAGAGAGGTAGTGTAGCAAGAGGCCAGCATAGCTAAACAGCAAACTCTTCAGTGAGTTGAAACTCAAAAGGAATATTACCAAAAGTGGATATTTGGCCATATTACTAGGGAGGATTATAACTGTATTGCATGACATAGAGAGAAATAAAAATAGGAACACCAAGACACAATTTGTGATGCAACTAGCAAGGGATGTAAAAGTGAACCAAAAAAAAAGCACTCTCAACAGTATGTCAGAAGTAAAAGGAAGACTAAGGAAAGTACTAATCCCTTGCTAAATGCCCAGGGCACCCTAATAATGGATGATGGACACAACAGTATTCTCATTAGTAAAATAAGGAAATACAGTACAGATGAAACTATTGTAATGGAGATACGTAACTTCTTGAATCATCATGTTCAACAAGCAGTCATCAGCAGCTTGATGTGTAGCTTGGAGGAGGTATTAAATGGTATTCTCCAAGGGTCTGTCCTGGGTTTGACATTATTCAATATATAGAAATCATAGAAAAGTAGGATTGGAAGAGACCTCCAGATGATATATGGTCCAAACCCCTGCCTCATGCAGGATCATCCCTGTCCAAACCATCATATCTTCATTTATGATTTACAAGTTGGGATTGAGTGCACACTTTGCAAATTTCCAGATAAGGTCAAGCTGGGTAGACTTCCAAAGACTCTGGAGAGTATTATTAGGCTTTAGAATCATCTTGATAAGATGGAAAAAGGCTTCACAATTATGGTATCTACCTGAATCCAAGACAACTTGAAATTTAAGACAACCCACCCCCCATTAAATTCTATACATGGACCATTATAAATGTTATAATTTTCCATGTATAGAATCTACTTAGCAGAAGGTCATCTTAAATTCCTCCCCACTCCCTCCCACCCACCCCCCACTGCTGTTGCAGGGAAAGCATTAGTGGGAGCCAAGGGGCCAGAATCCTGCCCCTTATCCCACCATTCTTGTCCCCGCTGCTGCCTTGCCTCCACCATGCACCCCCCTGCCACAGGCACCCTTCTCCCCACCCCCTGCACCACCCCTTGTCCCCTTTAATCCCCAATGAGCCTGCCCCCTCCTAGCCCTTGATCCCCACTGCAGCCTGGTTCTCCCCCTGCCCCCTCCCCTCCATCTCCCAGTTATTCTGGGTCACATTTGGAGGGACCAGAGATGGAACATAAGATAGGTAGGGGAAGGGAAAAGCTATGTGTCAGGGAGCAAAAGATGGGAGAGGTAGGGAATGAGGAGACAGGCACGGGCATGGAGAGCAGGGAATTGGGGAGGACAACAGGGAGCCAAAGGCTCCTGTTACTAAAAAAAGGAAAGCACAACAGAAACAGCCTGGCTGTGTTGGTAGACTGACAGCTGAGACACTTAGCTGCAAAGCAATATACTGGAGGAAACACGCAGATTCCCAGGCACCATAGAAAAAAAGGCAGTAAGTGGCAGATCTAAGCTGCAGCAGGGATGGGCAGGCTGCCCATTAGATGTAAGGAAAAACCCCTGTGCAGGACTCAGGAGTCACCCAACCAAAGGGGGCAGGGCACAAAGGCATATAAAGCTAGCACCTGGAGGAAGGCAATCACTCAGGCCCGACGGATTGCAGGGAACAGAGCTCCCAGGAGAAAAGGGCTGCAGAAGACACCTTAGCAGACACCAAAACACCCTGAGAGTGGAGAGGTGAGAGTTCAAGGGAAGAAGGGCTAGCTACATATTTGTTTTACCCTGAGTGGGGGAGGTTTTGTTTGAAAGTGGTTGCTTGCCTTTTTTATTCTAGTTGATACCAGAGGAGTGTGTGTGGCTGTAAAGTGTGGAAAGGAGGCCAGAGGGCTGCCTGAGGGGAATGCCAAGAATGGTGAAACTAAGGCCAGGGGGTCCAGGGCCTGCCTGAAAAGAGTGAGACCAGGGATGGAGCCCAGAAGCCAAGGTCCAGCACACCAGACCTAGACAGAGCAGGGCACACCCAGAGAAAAGGAGCCAAAGTCCAGAAGGCTGAAGCCACAACAAAAGCTTTGAGGCCTGAGAGGGCCAAAATATGTAGTGGGGCTAGTGTTGCCAACTCTGACTGAAGCTATTCTGGGAGATTTTTTTCCCAACATGACGTAATGTCATTCATTGTAACGTTCAACCTGTTCACACTATCAATCTCCTGGATTGCTTTCAATAGTCATCAGGGATTGATGCCGATTCCAGGAGACTCCCAGTCAACTTGGGAGGGTTGGCAACCCTGAGTGGGGCTGGACTCTGAAGTGATATCATATACTATCTGTGAGGCATGGACATGGCTATGGAGGTGGATGGAGGCCATAAACACAGTTCCTAAGACTCCTGATGTCCTAGGGCACCAATCAGGCTGCAAGGGCTGCAACAGATTGTTGGAGGGTAAATTGTGTAGTAGACTGGAACCACTCTGGGCCCTCAGGGCAGCCTCCCAACCCTTTTCGAACACCATCAAAGTGTGGCAGGAAAAATAATAGGGAAGGGCACCCAGAGAGGTCAGAGTAAGCAGGACCCACGTGTCCACCAGGGCACAGGTCCCGTCACAGGGAGCAAGCTGTAGATCCCCACCCCACAACCCCACACGCACACCCTGCAGTCTCCCACAACACTTTCCACAGCCTCCTGTCCCCTCCCCTGCCAAACAGACCATTCCAGCCCAGAACAAAGCCAGAACTAAAGCCCATAGCCAAAGCCAGAGCAAGTTTCCACCTGCCTCAGGGCTGGGACTCATAACAAAGATGAGGGGTTGGGGGTTTTTCTAGGGGGGGTGGAATTTTTGGAAGATGAGGCTGATGGGGGGTGGAATTCATGTTGTATTAGAGTAAAAACCAGAAACTTTCAGAAACATTCAAGAGGGATAAGTGCAAAATCTTGCAATTGTATGCACAAATACAGACTGGGGAATGACTGGCTAGGCTGTAGTACTGTAGAAAAGGACCTGGGGATTACCACGGACTATAAACTGAATATAAGCCTGTGGCCAGGACGGGGTTGATTAATGAATGATTTCCCTTTGGGGCTCACCTGCCATAACTTGTATGATGGAAAGATAAAATAGTTATTTCCCCAAGATTTGGTGTCATTAATCACCCATCTAGGAACGTAAAACTGAATTTGTCTTATTCGGGGCTGCCCATAAAATCTGGCGAAATGCTGGCTGTAACATGAACCCTTCCTTCTCCCCCTTCCACGCAGCAACTCAGCTTAGGACTCATTATGTTTAACTTTGATTCCTCTTCTTTTCTTACAGGAGTCAGCATCCTCCTCTCCAGAGCTGATCCTGGGTCCAAAGACCTTGCATCTCTAACCTGTCTGTACTCATTCCTGCAGCAGTTATACCATCACCCAATCGATCCATTCTCATAGGTGCAGTGCTCCTTCAGCTCAGTGGAGCCCCTTTCCCCTCTTCCTCTCTCTTTGATCATCTTGTCTCGTGGAGTGCCCCTGGGGGCAATGAATGCCCCCCTCCCAAATTCTTTTTATTGCCGATGACCGCTTAAATGCTGATCTCTGTCTGATGTGCGAGTTTCCCCAGCAGTGTCTAATAAGTAATTACCCTTTCCCTGTCTTTGACTTGGCTCCCATCCCCCCTATTCTTTCTGGGTCAGTAACTTTCTATCTATTCAGGAACAGGGTTACTCCTTACCCTGTTAAAGAGCCAATAGTATGTTCTTGTTGTAAAGATGATAGCATGCTAGGTTGTATTAATAGGAGTGCCTGTTATATGATTCTTCCACTCTATTCAGCACTGATGAGGCCTTACTTGGTTTACTATCTCCAGCTTTAGGCATCTCCAGTCTTTGTCTTCAAACTCCCCTTGAAGTCTCTTCACCACTGCCCCCCCAACCAAAAAGTCTCTTCATCCCAGCCTCCCTTCTAAGACTACATTACCTAATTTATTGCCTAGTCAATCCAGACAAATTTCTCAAGATGTAACTGCCAAACTCTAACCAATACATCTAACCAGATAAAAAATACCTAGCAAAAGATTTTTTTCATTTGAATTTCTGATGAAAAAATGTCCAGGTCCAAAACAGAAGACATCTGTCACAGGCAGGGGTGGGGATGGGACAGGCAGAATATGATGGTGGGTGGTGCAATGACATGCCAGTGCCCTGCTCCTGCCCATTCTGTTTCCCCTCACAGACAAGTCACGACCCCCTAGCCCTGCTGCTGCCTCTCACGCCAGACCCACTGGCCCCAGCCCTGATAGTACCCCTCACTCCCAGAAAGCAATGCCCTGCCTCCCCCACTTGCTGCTGATGTCCCTCACTCCCAACCTACAGCCCCCTGGCACCGCCAGTGCCCTCTACACCCAACCCAATCACCGATCCTGTCCCCTATGCCCCTCGCTCCTGATCCACAACCCCCTGGCCCCCAGCCCTGCTGATGCCCCTCACTCCTGACCTGCAGTACCCTGGCGCTGCCAGTGCAGCACACACCCAACCCACAGTCACCCTTTACATCCCTCGTGCCCCTCACTCCTGATCTGCAGCCCCCTGCCCCCCTCCCAACCCTGGCAGTGCCCCTTACTCCCTACCCACAGCCACTGCCCCCCAGTCCTGCCAGTGTCCTGCACTCTGGACCCACAGCTTCTGCCTCCCAGCCCTGCTGGTGCTCCTCACCTCCAACCAGCAGACCCCTGCCATCCCCCAGCTCTGCCGCCCAAGCAGCTCCCACATCATGTTCTCTCTCTCTCTCGTGCTCATGCTCTCACTCTTACACCCGCGTGGGGAGCACGTGACCCCCAACAGCCAATTACATTGCCCGCTGCTCCCAGCACCAAGCAGCCCACCTGGGAGAGCAGAAAACTCAGACATTTGCTCTTATTTTAACGCCCCTCCCCCCCCCGACACAGAACAGGGGTCCAAAGAAGAGGACATGTCCGGGAAAACCCGGATGTATGATAACCCTAGTAGACACATTTTGACCACTTTTGGTTTTAAGCCTGCAATGCTACACAAAATCAGTTTCCTGTGTTAAAAAACAATTGAGTCTTAACAATCATTTCTCCTTTTGCTGTGATGTGCAGATTTTGACATTCCTACAATAAGAAACTCATTGTGAAAAATGACTAATTAAAATCTAATGTGAAGTTTCCAGACAAAAGTCAGTGCTTTAATATTCATGAGCAATAATTGTTTTTCACATAACTGGTGACATATTCTTTGAGTATAAAAGGTAAAGTATATCCTCAAGGAGGAAGGGAACAAAGATAAAATGAGGTAAGAAATTAATATTTTAAAATCAGAGGGTTGCACTCTTCCTAGCTTCTTCCCTCTGTGTTATTACATAGACAGAGGACTCCTTACACTCTTTAATTCCTCATACAAATTGCATTTTTCACAGTCCCTCTAGTCCCCTGCAATCCCCACAAATTGCTTCCCACTGTGGGTGCCCCATTTTCTCCACAATGCCAGAAGCTATAAGTATGAACCCGTGATTCTTTTCCTCCCCATCTTCTTTTTCATGGGAGATAAGTCATTCAAGGTGTCAGGATGTCAGTATGCTAAACTTTATTGAGACGATGAGTAGAGACAAGCTGGTGGGGTATTATTATGCTGGTAGGCATTAATGAGTGCCTGCAACCAACTGTTTGATTTACTGACAATGGCAGATGAATTCAAACTTATGGCTGTACTAAACAGATAACAGGGGCTGCCTCTACCCCATATTTGATCATCTTTGAGATTTCTAGTTTCCCCAAAATATGTAGATTTCTGCCCTTTGAGAGAAAAAGTATTCATGCTGCTGAGTTTTTGGTTGCAGGCATGTTGGTCTAAGGACATAGGCAGGCAAGGCTCTTTGGTGAGATGTGATATATTTTATTAGACCAACTGAGTAGTTGGAAAAAAGTTCTTAGCAAGCTTTTGGGTGCAGTCACCCTTCATCAGGTATAAGGAGTCTCTACTAGTCTGAGACTCCAAGGAATGAGAGAAGCTAAAAAGTGTGGTAGGATGTCAGTGAAAATGTAAAGAGGTAGAGATAAGCAAGACAAAAGGTAAAACAGAGGAGGAAAGGAGGAAGAGAGCAGGGGGAAAGAGGGGGGAAAAAAAGGTTGAGAGAGACAACAGTGAAAAAATACAAGGTGGAAAAGAGGTTTAATTATTGTGGGGTGGTGGAGATATGTTGGCAGGTTTTAAACGAGCACCGAACCTTGCTAACCTCATCACCAGATGCAAACTCCCTATGACCCAAACCACACCCAGTGGATCTAGACCATGTCAGGCCAAGAAATGAAAAACCTGCCAACATATCTCTACCACCTCCACAATAATTACACCCCACAAGAGAACCATAACCATTCCTTGATCCTACACCTGCACCTCCAGAAATGTAATATATCTCACCCAGTGCACCAAATGCCTGGATTAAAAATAAGTAGGAGAAACCAAACAACAACTGCACACCAGAATGAACACACATCAAAAATCTATCAAAGACAAGAATACCCAGTTACCTGTAGGGACACATTTCTCTCAGGACTATCACTCCCCCTTCAATCTCTCAGTTCTAATCCTCAAAGGGAACTTAACAACACACCTTTTGTAGACGAGCCTACGAACTACAATTCACCAGCTTACTGGGTACTAGAAATCATGGACTCAATATAGACGTTGGATTTATGACACATTACAACCTGCCTGACATCTGATTCACCTAGTACCTGCCTGACCTGACCTCTTGCATTTTTCCCCTCCACCTTTTCTGCTGTCCCCCTCTTCTCTGCCCTTTTGCTTCCTGATTCCCTATGATTTCCTTTTTATTTATAGTCTTTTTTTTAACTTATTATTATTACCACTGTGGTGTTTTCCCTTTGGCCTTTTTTTACCCTTGTTTTTCTTTGCCCTCCCTTCCCTGCCTTACCTTTTGTTTTTCTAATTTCTACCCTTTTATATTTTCACTGACATCATGTCACATTTTTAGTTTCTCTCTTTTCTGCTCTCCTGATCTCCAACTATTCCCTTTTTCACAGACAGCCTCTTTTCAACCTTGTATTTTCTCACTGTTGTCTCCCTCTGACTTTTTTCTGGTGTTTGGACCTCACAGGAGCTGTTACATTTTACAGGGCATGGACACACATCACACTTGGAACAATTTAAATACAGTTTGAACCTGAAACAGACTGACATTAAGGCCTATTAAACCAGTTAAAATCTACTTGGAATTGCTCAAAAGCATCCCTGGAAAATTAAGTATTATTTTGAACCAATCCATGAGGAACTGGTTCAGTGTTACGTGTGAACACTAAGAGGATTTTTGTGTGTTCCCAACACAGCACTGATCACTTTTAATTAGCAAGCCACATCGAACGTGTTTTAGCTCAAAGCGCACCGCTTCTCTTTTTTCAACACTGTGCCACTAATACACGTGACAGGCAAGGCTGCTAGTGCACATCAATTTACATGCTTGACTTACTTGGATTTCCAGTGCATTGGAGCAGGCTCCCCACATGTGTGTAAGTGCCCTAAGTGTTCTGTGACATGGGTCCTCCAAGCATCCCACACTGCTTTGCTTCTCACCCTCTTCTCCCCACCCCCACACACACTGCTGCAACTGGCCACTGTGGTATGCAACCAGAAATCTACTGTCCCTCCTCCTTCCCTGCCCCTCTCCCCACTCCCCTGCCTCTCTCCCCATTGCCCTGCCCCTTCTGCTGGCACTTTTTATCAAAGTGCCAACAGATGGTTCAAAAAAAGCTATTTTCCTAACAATTAGCTGTGTTTTCATTCATCAACCCCTCCCCTGCCCCCGTGAACAAAAAACTATGGATCCACATCCTCCCTGTCCCCTTCTTCTCCCTCATCCCAGTTTCAGAGCCATACAGCTGCACTTCACACAGTCATGAACCGATTCCCCATCAGTGGCATTTAGGTTCAAATGTTATGTGCGTCTACGCCATGTAACTGTTATGTCTGCATTAGCTTGTATCAAGATAAAATAGCAAAATGGCTCCAAAGTTAAACCTGTTTCATCCAGGGTCAAAGTTAGGATGATTTAGGCTAGGTAGATGTAACAGTTGCAGAGTAACAGCTCATGCAGTCATGAGCAGTAGGTCCCCGCTCCTTTTTTGAAACAGTACAACTGTATGCATGTCCATACTCTTAATTTACACTAAATTAACTATGATCCTTGACCAATACAGCTATTCTGGCAGGAGTCTAATATACATGTAAGCCTTGGCCCAGACCTTCAGAGACTTATGTGCATGCTTACCTTTAAGGGCATAGCTAGTTTTCATGAATTCACTAGACTTCTTAACAAGTATAACATTTTATACATGCATATTCTTTGCAGGTTCTGTGGCCTTTGTTAAAAGTGAAATTCCCATTTATATTCCTACTGCCTACTTAAGTTTTTTGCCTCATTCATAAAACCTGATATAGATCTTCTCTGTAATTTCTACTTGAAAGCTGTTTCATTATGGAAAAACAATATGTTTCTGAGCCTTAGGCAAATGCTATAACATTTAAACTGGATCTCAGCTTTAACTGAATTGCTTACAGACTTTTTGGCTCTGGACTGCATCAGTCCACCTAGAATATTATAGCGTTCCATGAGTTCCATGAATATTGTCTGCTGAGAACTCAGTAACTAAATTCTAGTTATTCCTCCTGTTAAACAGCAAATAATGAAGGCGTGCCAAAATATGAGAGCCTTCCAGCCATATGAATATCAAAATATCAGGGGGAAGGGGGAAGAGGGGCAACAGGTGATTTTTTTCAATATAAGCAATCAGAATTGCAATGAACAATATTTCTTTGCATTGCTTTTTGATGCAAGTACTATTTCATAGCATTTAATAAGCAAATGTAGTCCTTGTATGCCTTCAATTTTAAAAACAGGTATATATTTTAAAAATAAGCTTTATTCCAAATATTTCTGTTTATTATGCTATCATGATACCGCTTTGTTTTCCAGTAGACTGTATAACAGAAGAGCTTACAACACAAGATGCATCCAGTCTTTGAAATTCGGGCTCATTATATATTTAGAGGCAATTTATGAAGTTTAAAACCATCCTTCAGATAATTTAGATCTCATTTTGATTCATAACTATTTCTAATTTTAACAAATAAAAAAAGTGTGTAAGTAAACTGGTTAATTTTAGAACAAAGGTTGCTGATAGCTTAAGGCAGCAAGACTATTAGATAGCAGCTGGGCTTTGATTTTTATAAGACCTTACATGTCATGTTTAAAGGATAAGTAACATTTTACAGAGACTGTATATTTGGATACAATTCAATTCTTATTACTACTCAGACATATGAAGTCATCTGCCATTGTGATTATTAGCTAACTAGGCCTAGAGATAACAGGATGAAGTTCAATGCAGACAAATACAAGATACTACCCCTCAGGAAAAATAATGAAAGACGCAAATACAAAATCTGGCTAGATGGCAGCTCTACAGAAAAAGACTGGGTAGATCACAGACTCTATATGAATCTGTAGTGTGAGGAAGCTGCACAAAAGGCCAATGAAATTTTGGGTTGCATCATAGAAGCATTAAGTGCAAGACCTGGGAGGTGATAGTGCCTCTCTACTCAGCACTGGTTAGGCCTCATCGGGAGTACTGTGTGCAGTTCTGGGTTCCACATTTTAAAAAGTACATGGCGAAGTTAGAGAGGGTCCACAGGCAAGCAACAAAGATGAGCCAGGGCTTGGAAGGCAAGTCCTGTGAGGAGATGCTGAAGGAACTAGGCATGGTCAGCTTGAGGAAAAGGCACTTAAAAGGCAGCCTTTGCATATCATGTATCAGCTTCCCTGCACTTCAAAATGGTGGCAGGGGCACCTTATCTAAAGCTTCTTGAATTAGCTTTAGTTAAAGTGTCCCTGCCACCATTCTGAAGTGTGGGGATGCTGATGCATGCAATGTTCCAGGCACTTTAATTAGAGTGGCTCTCCAAGCCACTCTAATTAAAGCGCCCCCCACCACCCTGTCAGAGTATGTGTAAAAATGCCCTATGACTTCTCTATGACTATGACCTGACACTCAAGTATACTGAGCAGATTGACATTTAAACAAAGTTACAGAAACTGTGCCCCATATAAAACATTTTCTTTATACCACTGTACAAGAAAATCATTAAATAACCCAAGAAACCAGGAGCTGAGCAAATTTCTATTCCCAGGTTGTCAATCATGTGAATAAAAGAAAAGCTGCTAGAAGGTTCCTCAACCTACAGACAAATGAAGTAGACTATCAAGAACGTCTGTTCCTGGCAAAGTGCGTAGCAGAGCTAAATGCAACAAAGACGCCATTATATTATTTCTACCATCTTTCACAGCCCTTTACACAGTGCCTTATGGGAGCATTTGGAAACCTGTGCACATAAGTGGCAAATCTAATCTTTTCTGATGTGTTATAAAGAGGAATAAAAGATTTGTGTTCAGCCCAGTTTTATTATATGATTTTAATCCTATTTATTTTGCATTTTTGGCACAGAAAAATACCATGTGAGAGTGGAGAAGCAAGAGAAAAAAAAATCAAACATCATGCATTTTTGAGCATCATAATCTCTTAAAATTAATAGTGATGCTAGCATTCAACACTGAATACCAAAGTCATGAGCTATTCTTTCCCAGCTATAGTGTAACTTGCATCCCATAAATAATCCATGTTATGCTTATTTGGAAAGAAGAATCCTTTTAGGAATCAGTCAGCAGATTACTTCAACGGCTTGCTTCTAAGGCTTATTTCTACGTTTCTCTACTCATGGACAGTAGGGAGAAGAGAAGGTGCAGGATGGTCAGAAATCAGGAGCAGATGTACAACTGTTGCTGGCATATTTCCTGAACTCTAAGCCTGCAATCCTAGGTAAATTTCAAGCCCACTCCAGAAAAAATACCAGGAGGCAAACAGGGAAAAGTTGACCTTACACCAAGATGTTCAAGAGAGCTGCCAGGCCCAGGCTGGGCCACTGCCAGTAGTCAAGCTGAGGGATTAACAGTGCTGGACGGATGGGCTTTATGGCAACCTTATGGTTGACAATAACTATCAGTGTAGCCATAGCATAAACTTGACTTAAAAAAGGAGTTCATCGATTTAGAAGAATGATTGTTAAATAATAATTTGTAACCATTAATATTGAGCTTCATATTTAAAGTGTATATTTCACTTTCCTCTGACAATCACTAAGCCACATTATATTAAGAATAAGAAGATCAATGTGGTTGTTTTGCAATTTAAGACTTCTCTATCTTTATCACTAAACATTAATTCAATTTAGGCTACAAACAGATATCAACTTTGTGCCACTATAAATATTTTTATGGAGACACAAAGTGCAAGCAGAGGTCCATGCCCTTTCCTCTGCCACAAAGGCCCAAATTTGTGGCTGCAACAAAAGGTAGCATTAATTTTTGCTGCTCTTTTGCAGTAGATGTTGTGTTTGTATTAAGGCAGGAAAGTGTGGGCAGGCCCGAGCTCTCCAGCTATCATGGGAAGTCTTGCAGAGGCAGACCCAGAGATTCCAACTCAGGGCATGCCTCTGCAAACAGGGAAACTCTGGGTTTCCCATGTATCTGAGGAGCATACAGGATCAGGTCCCTGAAGCCCCAGCAGTATCTGCCCAGAGACACACCCCAAGGGCGGTCCCACAGGATCAACAATGAAGTGGATCAGCTACATGGGAACATATCCAAGCACAGCTAATCTGTTTCATTTGGCAACATCTGTTTATAGCCTTACTGAAAAGAAGAGAGAGGCTTACAATGGCTGGACTGTACTTGAAGAGGGGGTAGATACATAGCTTAAACCTCCACAACTACAATTACAGAATATTTAGAAAAAATTTAATTCACCTAAAAATAACAGAAAAAGAGCAGCACATCCCAGTATTGGGTAGGTGAGTTTTAATATCATGAGGATAAGAGACCACTGATTATCTGTGCTACTAATTTAAGGAACAACTTGGGAGAGGCTGAGAACTATTCATTTAGAAATTTCAGAAAGATCCAAAATGACACCTTCAAAAGTTGAGCCTGGAAACAAAAATTCAAAAACACAACATTTTTCCACAAGTCTTTCTCCACACACCAGAAGATGGTCCTCTTCTTTTTGAAAGGTATTGATCTTCCATTAATCAAACTATCCCTTTTTCTATAATCTGCCTGTCTGCTACCCCTGGGAATTTCTCTCTCCTCCAATTTCACAGCCTGGAAGACAGTTATTAGTGCTTGCTGGTCCTGTTTTTCCCCTCAGGCCTGAAGAAAAATGCACTGCATTGGGAAGCTTGTCTAAATCTATCCCAACCATGCTGTTGGTCCAATAAAAGATAGTCATGCATAAGAATCCTTCACTTCCTTTAAACTATTTATAGTGCACAAAGGTCCTCTGCATTTTCTGTGCTCTATTCTCCTATGTATAAGTTATGGTCAATTCTCCTTAACTCATATAATAAAGGAGGTTATCTGAAACAGCACTAGCTACACAAGAGCTTATGTAAACCCTAATATAGTTACAACTGCAATTTATCTTTTATTCCCATTGTTATCAAATTTGCCCTAAAATTAGTTGAATGACTGAATTTAATATTAGAGAAACAGAGTGGCTGAATAGGATAAAGACAGTGGTGGTAAGAAACCATAATTTCTACCCCTATTAGCTTCCAAGGTTTACTGATGAAGTATATGGATTTCTGGTGTTGAAAGAATTCATTAAGTGAGACATTTGGTTGGGTTTTTTGGTGGGGTTTTTTTGTTTTGTTTTTTGTTGTTGTTTTTTTTTGGGGGGGGGGGGGGCGGCTCCCAGTAAAATACCCTGAGAAGTGGGCAAAGCATTGAGGTGAAACAAGGGAATTTATTTTTATTATTACAATTTTAATCTATAGATTAACCTATGTTGCTTCTGAATAATTCATAATTAATCCTAGGACTTTTAGAGCTTGGAATTTAAGTCAGAATAAAATGGAAGGCATGTATCATTTAGGCATTAATTCATTTTTTTTTATACTGTCTGTAAACTTTCTACATACTTGTTTTATTACTGAGGTTTATCACTGCCATCATAAGAATGTTAGCATTTACAAATCCAGATTCTGTTTCTTGCTTTGTACAACACTGAAAGTCCCTATCACCCCATATTTCACAGATTCCTGTTTAATCTTCTTGTCTTGCCCTGTCTCTTTTACGGATTCTTATTACCAGAAACTATGAAAGGGAACGCAGACTTGAAATAGATTATACCACAACAGCAGTCAAAACAAGATCTGTCTACTCAAATTTATTGTGATGGGCTAGCTGCATAGAGTCCTTCCTCAAAACTGTCACTAAATATGGGTAGTACAAATATATTTTCACTATATTCACTACTTTCAGTTAATTACCATCTTGTGTGTTAACTTGGTGCTGATAGCCTTCTTGCTTCTGGGCATAAACTTTCAATTATTAAGATTTCCTATTTTTCTGTATTTTCCATTATGTGACATTACTGCAAAGAAAGTAAAATTTTCACAAAAATTACCAAGGAAGACATTGGATTTATAATGTACATAATCTGAGATTCTGCCCTAGAGAATTGTTATTGTTGTACCTTTTAGTCTTTACACAAATATAATATAAAAAACCTCACAAAGGCACCACAGATATATAAACACCTATAATTAGGCAGAGATTATATGTTGTTGCATACATTTATTAAGTCTTCCATGTTTCTCCTGGTTTCTGGGACACAGGCCCCTAGCAGATATTACATTTTATGCGATTGATGTACAAGAAAACTATGATATGGTAAAACAGCAAACCATATTAAATGGAACATCTTTGTGGTTGGTTTCTACCACTCCAATTTGAATGTGTGACATATAGGCCTGCAGCAGCCTGATATTGAGGAACAGCTCCCCCTGCCAGTATGTCCAAAGAACATGGTTCACATTATTTAAAGCTCCAAGGGATAGGGAGCCTGAGTTGAGGAAAGTCTCCCCAGTCTCAGACTTCCTCCTTTCCTGAATAGTTATACTCATGCCAATGAAACCCAGCAGGTGAAATCAATTCCTTTATGTTGTTTTGCATAAAATACCTGTAAAGGGCCAGGCACCCAGGGTAAATGGCACAGCAGTGCAGCTAGACAGAAAGGAATCCATTGCTGCATGGTGATCTGCAGCAGTATGCCTTTCAACTTGCTGGCATACAGACCTTTAGGCTAGGGACAGACATTCAAAAAGCCCAAGCCTGAAGTCATTCACTCTTTGCAGGTTAGTCTAAGCTGTGCAACTTAAACTGATTAATAACTGGACAGACATTCTCTGTTAAATCAGGAAATGCAGCCACATGCCTGCATTGGCTCAAGCCAGAAGCTGGGAATGCACTAGAGCATGCCTGCCAGCCACTGCCAAAGGGAAGGGAAGAGACACCCTACAAGGCTTGCACCCCTCCCTGCTGAAGTGGGAGCCAGGACTAGCACAACACATGGGATGCCAGCCACCAGCCAGAGGGTGGGGAGAAAGAGAGGGGCAGCTGCTGCCAGACTGAGGAGTAGGGATGGGGAGAAAGTTCTCTCTCTGAAGCATGCATGTACTGAACAGCAACTGGCAAAGCATATAACAGGGAACTACCAAAAATCTTTGCCTAAGCTAAGATACAACCCAGTAAAAAACGGCATACACAACTTAGTCTAACTTAAAATATAAACTAGAAAGACAGGAATTCGTTTTACTAATCCTGAGGGCAGAGTGTCTCCTTACAGCCAGGCATTCTGAAAGGCTTTGTTTACGTATGCCCACCGTTTATGCATTCTACTTCATAATGTAAATGTAGCTCTTTGCATTCTTTGGTGAAGCTGCCTGCAGCTTCCCTTAACTACATGTCCATTATGTGTGATGATTGTCAGGTCTTTGTCAACACTTCCCACCTCTCAGTCTGGTCCTGCAGGTCTTAGCTCTGGGCTCACAGGTGCAAGGCTTGGATCTGCACACAGGGGACTAGCTTGCCTCTCTCCCCAACTCCAGGACATGCTGTGAAATTAATCCCCTCCCTGCCTGACTGCAGGCAAGCCACAAAGAGAGCAGCCAAACCCCCTGGGGTTCCAGGGGAGAGAGGGAACAAAGGAAGGAATTGAAGCCATCCCTGCCTGCTGCAGGCAAGCCATGGAGGTGCAGCCTGGGCTGGCAAACCCCAGCTGTGGTCCCCAGGGTTTGCCAGTGGAGGGGGGAGGGAGGGTGAAAAAGGGGACAGAGGGAGGAATTTGCCTCAGGGGCCATGCTAGGCCAGCATCTGGCCATGCCCTGCCCCTGCTCTGGCTAGAGAGTGGGGGCAGGGGGGTGCAGCCCAGCTCAATGGAGCAGAGCTCCACCCTGCCCAGAGAGCATGCCATAATGCTGGGGCAATCTGGTTCAACTTAAATTAGCAAGGGGTCTGGTACAGACATTGCATAAACTGGTTTGAGCCAAATCAGTTAAGTCATATACCATATTCACCCAGATGTATCTCAAAACAGTTTCAGTCATTTTCAAACAGGTTCATGTGCACCAAATGTCTATAGATTTTAACCAGTTTCTGATCACTTAAACTAGTTTATGTGTAATGTCTGTCCCTAGCCTTAAAGGTGTGGGCTCTCTAGGCATGACCAATTTAAAGGAGCTGCAGGAATTCTTGCACTGGGGACCAGTCAAACTGACATCAAGAACAAGGATATCCATGTTTTGGCATATGTTGGAAGAGGCGGCCTTGGGTATGTAGGGATGTTTCCTAGAACAGGTTTGCTTGTATACATTCAAAACTGAGACATATTTGGGCTTTCCAATTGAGTCATTATTACTGCTTGTGGCCATGTTCAAAAGGCTAACGTATAATTATATTTAGAAAAATAAGCAATGATAACATAGAGACTCTTGCATATTTTTATTGTTGTTTTGACAAATTAATTTTGAGTGAGGTGGGAGGGTGATAGGTGAAAGGAGAATCTGGAAAAAAATATTTAGAGACTTAAAATTAAATGAAAATAATTATTTTTCCTAGCCTAAGTAGGTATCGTTTATGCCTATTAGTTTAACACTACATCCACTGAAATCAAGGCAAATCTCATAGTTGTCAAAAAGAACAGGACTGTATTCTATGCAGTAAAGTAAAATTAGCCAAATGTGGATTTTTTTTCATTTTGAGAATAAAAATGGAATGTTTGATCTTCAAACAGGGCTAAGTTTATCTGCTTACCTTATGATGTGTGTATTTTGCTTGATGTCTTTGGTCTCTGCTTGATTTTGTGAGACAACAAGAAAATACCTGCCAAGTATGTTCTTAATCATCACGCACTGTAATTACATCTGTAGGATGCCAAATTGCTTCTTGAGTTAAAAACTGCTTTCTTTTATAATTGCTGCACTTACGGAATTAAAACGCAGCAATATATTTCAGCAGAATGAGTTTAGGAAGCCAAAGATATACTATAAATATTAAATTAATCCTTATAAAACAGAAGAAGCAAGGCTGAAGATCCATTAGTTTATCATTTCTTGATTGTAGCTGACAGTTTGACATGTGTTAATAACCTGTAAAGATTGTACTAATCAAAGTCCGTTTACATTTGACATCCAAACATTTTTATAGTCTCCCACATCATGCTAACATCTAGCATCCAAAGATTTGCTCTGCACTCAGGATAGTAAGGTTAGCTTCATGAAGAAAATTGGCATGAAATTATTTTGCTATTTATTGTTTAGTTCATGCCTCTGCCCACCCACCTGCCCTATCATTTAGCCTCTGGCTTTGGCACAGCTCTGGCCTGGTTGCTCTGGTGGTGGTGGCAGCAGCTCCAGCCTGAGCTGGATGGAGGGCATGGATGGACATTCCACTACTGTGATAGCTGTTACTGGACTGGGCTGGGGTTGGAGCAAGTCTGTGCTCCAAGTATGTGGTCTGTGCTTCAAGCTAGAGCAGAACTGGAACCCTACTAAAGTTGCAGGATAAGTAGTAGCATGGAGAAAGTGCAAAAACAGTGGGGAGGGCAGATGTGGCAGGGCAAGATCATGGGGCAGCAGGCAGCAGCTGTGGCCCAGACAGCAGTAATGACTCTACCCCTCTGCCACCTTGTACTTGAATCTAAAATGACAGGCTCCCCTCTGCCCCATGTTAAAAGGGGGGGGGGGGAAACTCATCTTGGATTCCATTAAATTCAGAATTTGGGCAACAGCCTTATTCTGTTGCACCTGGAGAAGCCTCTCTCCCCCTTATTAGCCTTGTCTATCCAATCTTGCTTATAATGGAACATCAGATTTATTCACTAGGGTACATTACCATTGACTTCTGCAATCTGTACCGTAGATGTATTCTATTATGGTACAAAATGTACAGCAAACTATTCATATGAAATATACTTCTCCAGCCTTTTAAAATCTAGTTGTGTTTAATAGGTCAGCTGAACTGCTTAAAGTGAATGCAAAGGGAGTAACAGGTGAAGTGAGCAATAAGTGGGCTATAATCTAAACTCATGCCATGACTCCACATTGCATTTTAAAGTGGTGACTCAAGCATTAACCAGCCAAAATCATGAGAAAGTTACCTTGGAAAACTGAGGAATGGTTAAAGGTCAGGTCAAAAATCCTCCTAGAGATCCGAATAGGGAATATCTGAACAACCAAACCACACAATGTTATCCAGAATTCTGCTCCAGAAATTTTGCACATCAATTATATGGCAATAATAGTATTAAAAACTGTGATCAAATGCATACTTTGATTATGAGGATGTCTGCAAACATAACAAAAAGACAAACCAAACAGTCTGTGCAAGTTGTCTTGCAGGGATGAACTAACCCTATGGATACAGAATGCAGTGGAACAGACTTATTCATGTAAAAACCTGTTCTAGAAATGTTAATGTTACACAGAAAAAAAAACCATACAGGCTCTACTAAACAAGACTGAAAGCTTGGAAAACAGATGAATGAACTCTAAGCTCCTTTTCTGTGGCTTTTCAGAGTATGTGGTAAAAGGAGATTCTATAGAAAATACTCTTTTTACAACAGCCATTAGAAGTGACTGGAAAGCTTAATTTAGATAAAGAATGTGCAGAAGGGCATTTAGCTATAGAAAATAGACTCAGATTCATTATTTTATATTCAAAGCTTGGAGAAGAGAATCATTGCTCATGGTTTGCTTTCTTCCAAACATCTAGCCATTTTTATGATGATCTGATTATTGCCATTAGTCATATTTATTACAATAATATCTAAAGGACAGACGCGAATGAAACCCCATTTTACAAAGCTCTGTACAAACAGAGTCCTTCCTTGAAGAGTGTCCAGTCTAAACAGGCAAGATGGGTGAAGTGGGCGAAAGAGCAGAACACAAAAATATAATGAGGAATGTGACAGTACAACATCAAGTAAGCACCATTATTTGGGGAGGGGAATGCCCATTAGAAAATGATAAGATAAATGCAAAGAAAGGAGAAGGGAAAAAGAGCACAGGGAATAGGGCAAGGTAAGAGTTTAAGGGGAAAGTGTAAAGTGAAGCAGAGTTGAAGAGATTGTGTGGGAAAGTCTGATACAGATTTGAAGAAAATAGCACAGGGTAGAGAAAATCTAGTCAAAACCATGGACATTCAGAGAAGTTTCAGAACATCCCTGCTTTGTCTGGTTCTATTGTTGCTCTTATTAGCTGGAGCTTCTGGGTGGTTCCTTTCTGCAGGTTCTTCCTACATCCACCTAAGTAGGGCAGGACCACCTGGGTCTCTCTTGCATAGTTCTAAGCCCATTCTTCAAAACAGGAATTTGTGCTTGTTTCTAGGAACTAACACTAACAACTTCAGGGACCGTAACTACTGATTTGAAGTCCTAGAATGGAGTAAACACACAGTCTTGTGTAGAACTAAAATAATGGACCTGGCTAACTTTGAAGACCTACATATTAGTACAATTAACCAACAAAGATATACTCCCTGTAATTTGGCTGCATTACAAATTTAAGAAAGAAGGGGAAGTAAGGGAGATGGCAAATGTGAAAATGTACACAGTACAATTAAAAATAGAAATGAAAGAAGAGTAGTTTGAAAGTTCACTAAAAAATCATGAGGAAACAACCTTCCTATATGCCTCAGAGGAGAAAATGTAATTGTGACAGAGCATCTTTGGGTGCCTGTCACTTTAAGGACTAAAGTAGCTATCAGGGCAGCTGGCAGGTGTGAACTGGAATAATGAGCCACTCACATGACTGCAGGAGGGCCCTGAGATTGGAGGAGGAGCAGAGAACCCTCCATTTTAGACCCAGGCCCAAGCCAGCAGTCTGCTGCTGGCAGGTGACAGGGCAATGCCTAGCTGAACAGCTGCTCGGAACATCTAGGAGGTAAGGGCAGGTGCTATGGGGATGGTAGGAGGCTTCTGGTCCTGGGTGTGACTGCAAACTGCACCCTGACAGGGAAGAGTGGGCTGGTGGGGTTCTCCATGGCAGCACAGCTCCCCAGAAATGTCAGACCAGTTACCTCCTTGGTGAAAGGTGGGTAGGGGCGCTTTACAACCTCAGCCCCCACTACCCAGTGGGTAACAGTGAAAGCAGTGGGGCCAGGCATGTCTACTGAGAGGCACCTGAACCCATGGGGATGTAAAATCCTGAGGATAGTGGTGTCCAGGCATGCCATGCCCAGAGAGAAGCACCTAAGCCCAGGGGGTGTTAGACCCCAAGACCCTAGTGTAAGGGGCGAGAGTGATGAGTCACTCAGAGAGGGACTTGGGTCAGAGCTCCATCCAGGGCCAGATGAATTGGCTGGTCACTGTTCAGATGAGGGTCATAGGAGAGGCCTGAAAGGCTGTGCCTTTCAGGGAGAAGTATGAGTCGGCAAGCGTAATGGCCAAATCGGTCACACAAGGCTGCAGGGCAGGTTGGGTGTGGATCAGTGAGAAACAGCATGTAAGTGGCCCTGTGAGAGATGGCAGAGTGCAAGAGGCCCCGGTGAGAGGGCCCCAGGATGAATGAGGCCCAATGGGGCAGAGTGAAAGGACAAATGAGGCCTAGCAAAGGGCTGAGTTTGGCCTGGCCACAAGCCAGAGCAAACAGTTTCTCTAGGATGCCATCTGCAAGGCATGGGACACTAAGGGGAGGTTGGAATCATGTGTGAACCCCCTGGCATCGAGGTATTTAATGGGAAGCCTCCTGCTTATTCCAACAGATTGATTCCCAACAAGATATGGCAGGCAAGACTGGGCAGACTGCCCTAGATGAAGTGGTGGGCTGGTATGGTGAACAACCAAGAGTAGGTGCCCTAGTCACAGTAATCATTTACAGGCTACTTTTGAAGATATTAATGTGAGATTAAGGTTAGCAAGACTGGTAAGAGTGGGTTTAAAATAGGGAATTGAGGGAAGAGACTGGGACAGACTAGTTTGGTGGGTCTTGGCAAAAAAGAAGTGTACAATTATGAAAATGAAGATGTAAACAGCAGAGGTTATAAAGATAAGCAGCAAGTTTTATACAGATGAAAACAGTAATCAGGTAGGTGATACAGTTTGTGAAAAGTCTGTGCTTAATTCACTAAGAAATCACTAAGAAAAAATTTGACGTTGAGACCAGGCAACAAAATGGAAGAACTGTTTCTATTGATACAGGACATAATGCAAGATAAATTAGAACTATAGTAGAATCATGCAATCATAACTAGATAAGAATTATATAAGAATATGCACTGTTCAGCACAGATAGATATAAAAGTTATGATGATGGGGTACCATTGTGCAGTACTGTAGACTGTAAAGAAATAATGCTAGCCAGAGATGGATCTGAAGGCGTGTGTCCACCACTGCACCCCACCCTTCAACAGGGCACCTCACCTGCCAGTGGTTCCAGTTCCCTGAAGCCAAAGCTGCCTAGGTCTCCTGTGGAGTCTAAGGGATGGCTAGAGCCCTGGGCTGACAGGGGACAACCAAACCGAGAACAGGTGAGGAAAGGGAGAGACATGCCAGTGCCCCTAGCTGAGCCCAACACTCCATGCATGTTGCTCACCACAGCCTCCAGCTGGGGATAGGAGCAGCTCTGGGGCTTTGCCTGCCCCCCTGGGGCAGCAGAGGAAAGTAATGGCAGCTGGCAGGATCCAGAGGAAAGCCCCTGTTGGAGAGGAGGAGAGGGAATGGGAGGGGAGATGCAACAAATTGCCAGAGGAGAGGGGGTGCCCAGAACAGGGTGGGGAAGTAGGCAGGGCAGGGGTTCGTACCTGCTATAGGGATTCAAAAAGGTTCCTGGAAGCTGCCACCATGACAAATCTCACAGCATAGGGCAGGGGGGCAGAGTTTATGTGGCTACAGCCACCAATGATCTCACTTAACCCTCCCCCCCATTTTGAAATCTAGATCTGCCTTTGGGGCGAGAACAAATAAAACAGAATTGGTTTGGGACAAACTTACTTTGGAAGGACAGCAAAAGAGTTTGTATTTTGACAGTGCTAAAGAACTGTAATAGACTCTCTGAGTCAAATCTAAATACTGAGAGAGGGAATTGCTGGGGAATGTGTTGTTATTGGAGATCAAGTTCGCTGATACAGATTAAAAGATAAATGCTACTAATAGTGGTAAGAGCAAATTGACATTTTTTTTCCTTTTTCATAGAACCAGAGGACTTTGGGACACAGAAGCTTGTCAGAGAAAACCTTGAATGAAATTATTGCAATATAATATACTTTTAATATAAAATTATATTGAAGAATAAACAGAAGTTGCATGGTAATTCCAATTTGCTATTTCAAAAAAATAGACTTTGAATAATTTAGGCCACATCTATGCAGGAAACTTATTGTGTCTGACAGCAAAACCCTGAGGCATGTCATGTTGTTCTAGGCAGGTTGAATCCTAAACCGGAAGCAATGTAGCCATGTTTGCCTAGCACCATAGATAGGCTAATTAGTACAAGATGAGCTAACTGGCATTGGGATTTAACAGTGTTAATTAACTTGCCTGAAGTGCCATAGGACTATACCTGCATTGCTTTTGGTTTAAGATGGTGGCTGTCAACTTTATTGGACTCAAGTCATTCCTCTATAACTTTTGTAAATTCAAAAACTAATTTAAACATTACAGTGTTTACCTCACTGTAGAGGGGTGGGCAGAGGGGGTGGAGGATGACAGGCAGAAACAAACTTGAGCTAGTGTTTATCTATTTATCTCCTCACACATTGCCTATCTCCTCACATCCCATAGCACTCTGTTTGAGAATCACTTGTTTATGAGGTAGCCTACACAGAGCTGTGGTGTATATGCTTGATAGTATTTAAATATGCTCTAATGCCACAGACAGAAGTGACAATTTTTGCCAATCTGGCCACGGAAAGTGGGCTATAGTGGTGACCAAGCACAAGTGCATGGCTGAGACCGCTTAAAAATGGCCAATTAGGTGAAAATTTGATCTCTCATTGCATGATGGCTCAGAGGAAGATTTTCAAAACAGAGCATCTTTTGCAACTTCTGTCTGTGCTGTTAAAGAGTTAGTGAAGTTACTGAACTGAAAAGTCCAAAGATTCAGTTGCAAATGACATGCAGGCGAGGAGACCCTTGGCGCAGATCTCTTCTCCCTGCAGAACCAAGTCACGCGGCAGAGAAGCAGCATACAGCTGTTTCCCTGCAGGCCGGGCTCTGAAACACCAACATTTTCCAAAACATTTCCAAAACGTTACAGATGCCTTGTTGCATTTCAGAGATGTTTCTCAGCCTTCAGTTTTGATTCATATTCAGCATTTTGGGCACCGAAAAAGCCTCCAAAATGAAATGGCTGCCGAAATTTTACACAGCCCTACCAAGTAGGTATATTGATTTAAAAAGACAAAGAAAGAAGTGGTGCTGCTATGCAACAGTGCATGGGGTCAAAATGAAAGATGTTCTAAATATGGTCCAAAATTCAATTAATATCTTGCTCAGCTTCTCATAATACCCAAGTAAGAACAAAATTAAGGTACAATATGTTCTTGATAAATTGGAAAAATGGTCCAAAGTAAATAGGGTAAGATTCAATACTGACAAAAGATTAAAATCAAATTCACAAACACAATTTGGATAATCACTGGCAAGGGAATAGTAGTAGAGAAAATGAACTGAATTATTGTGAACCTACAGGATGATGAGTCAACAATGTAATACTGTTGCAAAAAAAATAAAAATTAAAAAATTAAAAACTCCAAAAACTAATGACATACTGAATTGTACTAATGAGAGTATCATATGCAAGTAACTCTATTCAGCAGTGATGAATGAGATCTTTATTATTGTGTCCTGCTTGGGGCACAATTTTTTTAGTTATCTATAAATTAGAAAGAGTCCACAGGAGAACAATAAAAATGATTACAGGTCTAAGAAAATATGAAATATGTAATTGTTGGAAAAATTAGGATTATTTAGCCTAGAGAAGGAAAAACAGAAAAGCTTCACATTCAGAAAGGATTTTTTTTTTGTTGTAAAAACAATGATGATCAATTGTTGTGGGTTTTTTTTGGGGGGGG